>NC_084733.1:5783085-5800585 GCF_033978785.1 Entelurus aequoreus | reverse complement strand
TTTTTGTATATCTCCTCCCTTCTTTGGTCATCCATCTCAAACGGCACTTTTGACGAACACAGTAGGTCAGATTCTAGTTTCCAAGCATTCCATTCCTCTCGGCTAGGGGGAGCCGAAGAGCACATGACCTTTTTTTTAAAGCCACCCTAACGCAACAAAACAAACTGCGGTCTTGACCTGTTGACCAACCACATGTTGACGGGCGCACTCGCATCGCTCTGTTTATTGTAGGACATTTCTAAATGTGAAAGGTGGCGGTTATCATCAATAGGCGGGGGGGCGATCACATTGATTGTATGATGCATGTGTACGCAGGCGTTGATTGTGTGAGTCGCTTCCATTAACTGGCGAGAGGAGCGCACTTTGATTCATTTTTCTAAGGTGAAAGTTGGTCACTAATAAGATTGATCACATTGATTATATGACGGATCGAGTGGATCATTTTGAGTGTTTTTTATGGTGCAAGGTGGCAGCTATCATCAATAACTGGGGCAGGAGGAGCAATCACATTGGTAACATGTGATTTTTTGAGTCTACTTCTATGATGAATCCAAATTTGCCTGGTCTAGCACGTTTCCGACCGGAGCTACAAATGTCCCGTTTTAGTGGTGAAATATTGCATTGAAAGGGTCTCTCCATGTAAAGAAACGAGGTCGCCGTCAAACCGCGAGCTGCACCGCCCCTTTCTTTGCCTCGTCCAATCAGCAGCCAGGACTAAACAGGGTCATTAAAAGTCATTAATTTTTATTTTTATTTATTTATTTATTTTTGGCCAAAATTACGTTCAGTAAAAGTGAGGACCAGGATCAGAAACACTTAATTAATTAATCCTTGAGGGGATATTACAATTTTCAGCACAATCCCATTCAAGATCAGGGAGAAAAAACAGGATGAAACATTACAGGGAGACAGAACAGGATCGCTGACGGGTATGCCAATTTCGGCGCCCCTTACAAAAAAGGTGAGATACAGGTAAACAATGGGGTGGGGAGGGTGAGAAGAAAAAAAATTCGGTCTAAGCCTGGGCCCCTGGAGAGGGGGTCCGGACTGAGTGGTTCTCATGGCGGGCCACATGGCAGTTATGTAGGAATTATATACATTGTTTTAAGTCAGGGGTGTCCAAACTTTTTCCACTGAGGGCCGCACACAGAAAATTTAAAGCATGTGGGGGCCATTTTGATATTTTTCATTTTCAAACCATAACAAAATATATGGATTTTTTATTTATTTTACCTTGAGGGCTCCCGGGGACCATAAAGGGTCTCAGTCATTAAAATGTAAAAAATAAGTCAGATTATTATTTTGTTTAAATTATTTAAATCTTACAGTACATCTCTATATCAACTTCAAGTTGATATAAAGTAATACAAATTAAAAATAATGTTTTATGGTTTTTCTGTCAAAAACGTAAGTTTTTTTTTTTTATAGTAAAACTGAAATATGCAGTATTTAGTAATTAGAGCCCTAAAAGATCAATAATGCAGGACACCATTGATTTTAATTATTTCATTTTTTTGAGTAATCACAGTGAAAAGTTAAATAAAAAAATCACTAAATATATTTGGGATCCAAAAGGTGCCCCACTCATAAAGTGATACATTTTTATTAAGTTTTTCTTTTACTTTCAACACTTAATTTAGGAGAACTTCAGATATATCTGTCCATTTTATGCTGGAACTTGTTTTATGCGCTTTTGTCAAAGAAAACGTTGATGTTTTTATGTGGCTACTACACAATATATGCAATATTTACCACATAAAACATTTTAAAGTGAAATATTTGAAGTAATTGAGAGCCCTGAAAATAATTAAATATAACATGGATTTTTTTTGTCTTTTTTTTTTTTTTTTTTTTTTTTGAGCAATGGCAAAAAAAGAAAAATGAAAGACAAAAGAAGAAAAAAACAGCCTGCATGGCAGCTTTTGTGTCAACATTGCAACTTTTTCTCGTTAGATTTCACCTCATTCCTCTTTTTTTTAATGTTCTTTTTTATTTTTACAATAGTATTTCCAGAATGTGTGGCGGGCCGCACTTTGGACACCCCTGGTTTAAGTAGACTGTCCATTTTACTGTAAAATAGTGGGGTTTTTTTTATTTTTACAACATTTTACTGTAAATGTAAAAACAGTGCCAGTTGTTTTGGGGGGAAATCTGGCAGCTTAGTTGCCAGAATTTTTGTTAAATTGACAGTTTTTACAAGTTCATGGAAAAAATTGTTTTTTTATTCTGGCAAAATAGCTGCCAGTTTTTCTACCGTAAAAACAAGATTTTACAGTCAAAATATGGCAGCTCGGTCAACAGAATTTAAAGGTAAAAACTGTTTTTTTTTTTCAATTTACAGTAACATGCTGTAAAGAACAACATAACATTTATTGTCATTTTTATTCATTTAATGGGTAGTTTGCTGTAAATTGAAGTATTTTTATTTAGACAAAAACATGTTGGGAAAGTATGATAATATACTGTAATATTTGTTGCAATGTTGGATACTATTAAAGTTTTAAAAGGTATGCAATTTCAAGCAGTGCATACACTATATTGCCAAAAGTATTTGGTCACCTACCTTTATTTACATATGAACTTGAAGTGCCATCCCATGGAATTGTCCAAAATGTTTTCCTTTCACTGGAACTAAGGGACCGAACCCAACTCCTGAAAAACAACCCCACACCATAATTCCTCCACCACCAAATTTCACACTCGGCACAATGCAGTCCAAAATGTAGCGTTTTCCTGGCAACCTCCAAACCCAGACTGGTCCATCAGATTGCCAGATGGAAAAGTGTGATTCATCAGTCCAGAGAAGGCGTCTCCACTGCTCTAGAGTCCAGTGGCGGCGTGCTTTACACCAGTGGTCCCCAACTACAGGGCCGCGACCCGGTACCGGTCCGCGGACCAATTGGTACCGGGCCGCACAAGAAATTAAAAATTATTATTATTATTATTATTATTTTTTAATTAACAATAAATTTAAAAAAAAAAAAAAACATTTAATTTTTTTTTAAATTTCTTGTGCGGCCCGGTACCGGTCCGCGGACCGATTGGTACCGGGCCGCACAAGAAATTAAAAATTATTATTTATTTTTTTTTTTTTAAATTAACAATAAATTTAAAAAAAATAAAATAAATTAAATTTCTTGTTAATTTAAAAAAAATAATAATAATAATAATTTTTAATTTCTTGACCAATTGGTACCGGGCCGCACAAGAAATTAAATTTTTTTTTTTTTTTTTTTTTTTTTTAAATTAACAAGAAATTAAAAAAATAAAAAATAAATTAAATTTCTTGTTAATTTAAAAAAAATAATAATAATAATAATTTTTAATTTCTTGTGCGGCCCGGTACCAATCGGTCCGCGGACCGGTACCGGGCCGCACAAGAAATTTTTAAAAAAATTAAATTTTTTATTTTTTTTTTAAATTTCTTGTTAATTTAAAAAAATAAATAATAATAATAATAATTTTTAATTTCTTGTGCGGCCCGGTACCAATCGGTCCGCGGACCGGTACCGGGCCGCACAAGAATTTTTTTTTTTTTAAATTAAAAATTATTATTTTTATTTTTTTTTATAAATTAACAAGAAATTTTTTTAAAATTATTCTTTTTTTAATTTCTTGTGCGGCCCGGTACCGGTCCGCGGACCACAAGAATTTTTTTTTTTAAAAATTAAAAATTATTATTATTATTATTTTTTTTTAAATTAACAAGAAATTTAAAAAAAATTATTTTTATTTTTTTAATTCCTTGTCCGATTGGTACCGGGCCGCACAAGAAATTAAAAAAACAAAAAACAAAAACTTTTTTTTTTTTTAATTAACAAGAAATTAAAAACTTTTTTTTTTTTTTTTTTTAATTTTCTTGTGCGGCCCGGTACCAATCGGTCCGCGGACCGGTACCGGGCCGCACAAGAAATTTAAAAAAAATTTTTTAATTTTTTTTTAATTAAATCAACATAAAAAACACCATATAAACATTATATATCAATATAGATGGATACAGTCCGTAAGCACACATGATTGTATTTCTTTATGGAAAAAAATGTTTTTTTTTTTTTTTTAAATTTCTTGTGCAGCCCGGTCCGTGGGATAAATTTTCAAGCGTTGACCGGTCCGCAGCTACAAAAAGGTTTGGTGATGTATGGCTTAGATATAATGGAAACCCATTCCTTGAAGCTCTCTGCGTACTGTACGTGGGCTAATTGGAAGGTCACACTGACTGTGCAGAAAGTCTTTATACACTATGCTGACCCTCTCTGTCAGTTTACGTGGCCTACCACTTAGTGGCTGAGTTGCTGTTGTTCCCAAACTCTTCACTTTTCTTATAATAAAGTTGACTTTGGAATATTTAGGAGTGAGGAAATCACTGAGAGCGGCTCATTCTTTCACAAATGTTTGTAGAAACAGTCTCCATGCCTAAGTGCTTGATTTGATACACCGGGCCAAGTGAGTAGGACACCTGATTGTCATCATTTGGATGGGTGGCCAAATACTTTTGGCAATATAGTGTTTATGTTGAGTAAGAAGGACCACCAAGACAGAATAGCAATATCACCAAGTTTTACTGGCCAATTACTTTTGGCAATATAGTGTATGTTTTTTTTCATGTCAAAATGAAAACAATCCATGACATTTAGTGAGAAAATATAAAGTACTTTATTGACATGTGATAAAATGATGCGCACTAATTGACTGAAAGAACACGCACTTGACGCGATGATGTCATGTTATCCATGGAAAAATGCATTTTTAGACAATATGATTTGCCTGAGTGGCTAGGAGACCCCAAGAGTAACAAGCGCTTGCCTTGTTGAATTTCCATTAAGAACAATAAATTAGTTTTTAGTATAAGTAAATGTCAGGCCGAGCGTATATCATTATGTCAAGATAATTGCACTAGCATTTATTTCATTTAAGAATATTTTTCAACATATTGAGCAAGAAAAGTGCACTTGTTATTAGTGAGAATATACTTATTTTAAGCTATTTTTGGGTTCATCGAGGTTAGCTAATTAGGGGCAGAGGACCCTATTGTATTTCTAGCGTTTTATTATTATTATTCCGCCGCCTCTTTGAGCTGTAATTTGACCCCCTTAACATGCTTCAAAACTCACCAAATTGGACACACACATCAGGACTGGCGAAAATTGCGATCTAATCAAAAAACCAAACCCCAAAACTCAAAATTGCGCTCTAGCGCCCCCTAGGAAGAAAACACAGAAAAAACTGCTCCTAGGAAGAAAACAGACAAAACTGCCTGTAACTTCCAGTACGAATGTCGTAGAGACATGAAACAAAAACCTCTACGTAGGTCTCACTTAGACCTACATTTCATACACTGACATCCTTCAGCAAAAATCAACAGGAAGTTTGCAATTCCCCCTTCAAAACAAGAGTTTTGTAAAAACAGTCACCTTTGCCTCTTTGAGCTGTAATTTGACCCCCTTAACATGCTTCAAAACTCACCAAACTAGACACACACATCAGGACTGGCAAAAATTGCGATCTAATAAAAAAACAACAACCCCAAAACTCAAAATTGCGCTCTAGCGCCCCCTAGGAAGAAAACACAGACAAAACTGCCTGTAACTCCCAGTAGGAATGTCGGAGAGACATGAAACAAAAACCTCTACGTAGGTCTCACTTAGACCTAGATTTCATACACTGACATCCTTCAGCAAAAATCAACAGGAAGTTTGCAATTCCCCCTTCAAAACAAGAGTTTTGTAAAAACAGTCACCTTTGCCTCTTTGAGCTATAATTTGACCCCCTTAACATGCTTCAAAACTCACCAAACTGGACACACACATTAGGAATGGCAAAAATTGCGATCTAATAAAAAACCCAACCCCAAAACTCAAAATTGCGCTCTAGCGCCCCCTTGGAAGAAAACACAGACAAAACTGCTCCTAGGAAGAAAACAGACAAAACTGCCTGTAACTTCCAGTACGAATGTCGTAGAGACATGAAACAAAAACCTCTATGTAGGTCTCACTTAGACCTAGTTTTCATACACTCACAACCCCCAGCAAAAATCAACAGGAAGTTTGCAATTCCCCCTTCAAAACAAAAGTTGAGTAAAAACAGTCACCTTTTTTCAAACATTATCTCCTCTGAGCGCGTTTGTCGTGTCGGCTTCAAACTAGCACAGGAGAGAGATTGAACCCTTCTGATTAAAAGTTGATGAAAGAGTTTTAATTACTGCTCCGGTTTGGATTTTATGAGCCCTCAAAGTCTGTCCCGTCCATCGCTGCTTGCAGCTTTAATTTGTCTTGTTTTTGAACACTGACTTTTTGCAGTGTGTTTAGGATGAAGTTATTCACGTTCCAGTTCCAACAGTAGCAGATACTAGAGTTTTATCTGATTACTCCCAACTAATTGATAGCTGCAGTCCTGCCAGTCAAAGTTGTGTTGTTGTCTAGAGATAACAATGTGATGATATCTCACGGCACTGATGTGTTTTTACACAACGTTGTGTACTTGAGGTCAGGAATGTTTGTCCAAGTGAAAGGTGGTGGAGATATATATATATATATATATATTCGTGTCGCGCGTTTCTGAAGAGCTCCAGGAGGTGCGATAACACTTGCTTATATCTCCTTGCCGGCGAGGTGTGAGTGCGCCCTAACACAAGCGCGTGGTGCTTTTATCCCGTTAATGTCCTCCGGTTTCAAACAAAATCTCTCAAATGTGGAAACATCGTGCAGGGATGCTTTCAACAACGTGTGCCTTGATGAGGAAAACAAAGTTGTGCTCCTTTTTGTGTCTCCGTCATCTTCCTCACTCTTAATATATTCCACTTTCACCATCATCATCATCACACGAAATATCAGTTCCTCTACTCGCCACCAGGCTTGAGTTTTCTTCTTACGGATGCCTCATGAGATTTGTAGAAGTGAGGGTGAAAGGGACAAAATAAGGGACTTGGAATGTGGATGAATATTATTATTATTATTATTATTATTATTATTATTGTTGCTGTGAAATGCTTTGACTTTAGCACAAAAAACAACCATGAAGTTACTGTTACTTGCCAATAGCGTTTGTCCTTATGTACTCGGACTTGTTTGCTCATCCATGTTGAGTTCTGTCTCACGCTCTCCCAAGTGTGTGTGTGTGTGTGTGTGTGTGTGTGTGAGAGCTTTAGTCTATATTTAGCCTTCTGACCCCCCCAGTGTGTTGTCATTCATCTGACTTCTTCTTCTTAACATGTACTTTGCCTTGGTCTGGACATTTGTATACTCTTCAGTTTGTATCTGTAATCCTGCTGCTACATTAAATCAATAACAACTACAAAGTTTGGAGTTTTTTGCTTCCTGCATGACAGAATTGGTTTAGAATTGTTTGGTTTTTTTAAATTATAAATGACACAAAACAATCAGCAAAGGGAGAAAAACACGTCATTTTTTTGCCTTATGTCAACATTTTTCAGAACATAAAAGTACAACTTTTTAAAGAAGTTCTTATACACTTTGGATGTACTGTAGTTTTACTTTATTTTCCTAAATACTTCCAAAAAGTTTTGGCCGTACTGTAGTTTTAGTTTATTTTCTTAAATACTTCAAAAAAGTTTTGGATTAATTGTAGTTTTACTTTATTTTCTTAAATATAAAAAAAGTTTTGGATGTATTGTAGTTTTACTTTATTTTCTTAAATATATATATATAAAAAAGGTTGTACTGTAGTTGTACTTTATTTTCTTAAATTAAAAAAAAAGTTGTACTGTAGTTGTACTTTATTTTCTTAAATAAAAAAAAAGGTTGTACTGTTGTACTTTATTTCCTGAAATATAAATGGTTTTACTGTAGTTTTACTTTATTTTCTTAAATACTTCCAAAAAGTTTTGGATTAATTGTAGTTTTACTTCATTTTCTTAAATATAAAAAAAAGTTTTGGATGTATTGTAGTTTTACTTTATTTTCTTAAATATATATATATATATATATATAAATATATATATATATATATATAAATATATATATATATATATATATATATATATATATATATATATATATATATATATATATATATATATATATATATATATATATATATATATATATATATATATATATGAAAGGTCGTACTGTAGTTGTGCTTTATTTCCTTAAATATATTTAAAAAAATGGTTTTACTGTAGTTTTACTTTATTTTCTTAAATACTTCAAAAAAGTTTTGTATTTATTGTAATTTTACTTTATTTTCTTAAATACTTCAAAAAAGTTTTGGATGTATTGTAGTTTTACTTTATTTCCTTAAATACTTCAAAAAAGTTTTGTATTTATTGTAATTTTACTTTATTTCCTTAAATACTTCAAAAAAGTTTTGGATGTACTGTAGTTTTACTTTATTTTCTTAAATACTTCAAAAAAGTTTTGGATTAATTGTAGTTTTACTTTATTTTCTTAAATACTTCAAAAAAGTTTTGGATGTACTGTAGTTTTAGTTTATTTTCTTAAATACTTCAAAAAAGTTTTGGATTAATTGTAGTTTTACTTCATTTTCTTAAATATAAAAAAAGTTTTGGATGTACTGTAGTTTTACTTTATTTTCTTAAATATATATATATAAAGGTTGTACTGTAGTTGTACTTTATTTTCTTAAATACTTCAAAAAAGTTTTGTATTTATTGTAATTTTACTTTATTTTCTTAAATACTTTAAAAAAGTTTTGGATGTACTGTAGTTTTACTTTATTTTCCTAAATACTTCAAAAAAGTTTTGTATTTATTGTAATTTTACTTTATTTTCTTAAATACTTCAAAAAAGTTTTGTATTTATTGTAATTTTACTTTATTTTCTTAAATACTTTAAAAAAAGTTTTGGATGTACTGTAGTTTTACTTTATTTTCTTAAATATAAAAAAAGGTTGTACTGTAGTTGTACTTTATTTTCTTAAATAAAAAAAAGGTACTGTAGTTGTACTTTATTTTCTTAAATTAAAAAAAAAAGGTTGTACTGTAGTTGTACTTTATTTTCTTAAATACTTCAAAAAAGTTTTGTATTTATTGTAATTTTACTTTATTTTCTTAAATACCTCAAAAAAGTTTTGGATGTACTGTAGTTTTACTTTATTTTCCTAAATCAAAAAAGTTTTGTATTTATTGTAATTTTACTTTATTTTCTTAAATACTTCAAAAAAGTTTTGGATGTACTGTAGTTTTACTTTATTTTCTTAAATATAAAAAAAGGTTGTACTGTAGTTGTACTTTATTTTCTTAAATAAATAAAAAAAAAGGTACTGTAGTTTTACTTCATTTTCTTAAATACTTCAAAAAAGTTTTGTATTGTAATTTTACTTTATTTTCTTAAATACTTCAGAAAAGTTTTGGATGTATTGTAGTTTTACTTTATTTCCTTAAATATTAAAAAAAATGGTTGTACTGTAGTTGTACTTTATTTTGTTAAATACTTCAAAAAAGTTTTGGATTAATTGTAGTTTTACTTTATTTTCTTAAATACTTCAAAAAAGTTTTGGATTAATTGTAGTTTTACTTCATTTTCTTAAATATAAAAAAAGTTTTGGATGTACTGTAGTTTTACTTTATTTTCTTAAATACTTCAAAAAAGTTTTGGATGTATTGTAGTTTTACTTAATTTTCTTAAATATAAAAAAGAGTTTTGGATGTACTGTAGTTTTACTTTATTTTCTTAAATACTTTAAAAAAGTTTTGGATTAGTTGTAGTTTTACTTTATTTTCTTAAATATAAAAAATTTTTTGGATGTACTTTAGTTTTACTTTATTTTCTTAAATATATATATATATATATATATATATATATATATATATATATATATATATATATATATATATATATATATATATATATAAAAGGTTGTACTGTAGTTGTACTTTATTTTCTTAAATACTTAAAAAAAATTGTATTGTAATTTTACTTTATTTTCTTAAATAATTCAAAAAGTTTTGGATGTACTGTAGTTTTACTTTATTTTCTTAAATATAAAAAAAGGTTGTACTGTAGTTGTACTTTATTTTCTTAAATTAAAAAAAAAGGTTGTACTGTAGTTGTACTTTATTTTCTTAAATACTTCAAAAAAGTTTTGGATGTACTGTAATTTTACTTTATTTTCTTAAATACTTCAAAAAAGTTTTGGATTTATTGTAGTTTTACTTCATTTTCTTAAATATAAAAAAAAGTTTTGGATGTATTTTTTTAGTTTTACTTTATTTTCTTAAATATATATAAAAAAAAAAGGTTGTACTGTAGCTGTACTTTATGTTCTTAAATACTTCAAAAAAGTTTTGGATGTACTGTAGTTTTACTTCATTTTCTTAAATACTTTAAAAAAGTTTTGGATTCATTGTAATTTTACTTTATTTTCTTAAATATAAAAAAAAGTTTTGGATGTATTGTAGTTTTACTTTATTTCCTTAAATATATAAAAAAAAAAAGGTTGTACTGTAGTTGTACTTTATTTTCCTAAATACTTCAAAAAAGTTTTGGATGTACTGTAGTTTTGCTTCATTTTCTTAAATACTTAAATGACAAATAAATAACTTCAAAAAAGTTTTGGATTTATTGTAGTTTTACTTAACTTTCTTAAATATGAAAAAAGTTTTGGATGTATTGTAGTTTTACTTTATTTTCTTAAATTTAAAAAAGTTTTGGATGTATTGTAGTTTTACTTTATTTTCTTAAATTTAAAAAAGTTTTGGATGTATTGTAGTTTTACTTTATTTTCTTAAATTTAAAAAAGTTTTGGATGTATTGTAATTTTACTTTATTTTCTTAAATATAAAAAAAAGTTTTGGATGTATTGTAGTTTTACTTCATTTTCTTAAATATATATAAAAGAGGTTGTACTGTAGTTATACTTTATTTTCCTACATATTCCAATATGCAGACATGTTGTCTCTCACATTGCACTTTGGAGTTTGCAGCTTCACTTCTCAGTATGGTGACCCCTGATTGGCCCAGCCTCAGACAACATGACTCCATTGTGATTGGCCCAGCCTCAGACAACATGACTACATTGACTTCAAAGAGTGTAAAGGTGACTAAAAGTGTCAGTTCATGTCTTAATGGATCTCATAATATTAAAGTAGCAGTACAGTGTAAAATCAAGTGTCCTCTATATTGAAATATGATATTTATCTGATTTATGTCACCTAAAGACACAACATGTAAATGGATTATAATGACAAGACTCTGCATCTGTTGACTCAATATTTATTTGCCATTTAGAATGCATAAAAGGTGTTCTTACATAAGGATTGTGAATGATAAACAACCCATTGCTATCTAATTGTTGCATATTTCCAGTATGACTGCCCTAATAATATGGTCAGAGTGCAGAAGTGACATAGAATCTACAGAAATAAGATATTCAGAAGGCAATATTCAAAATGGCTGACTGAATTTGTGGCACTTTGTGATGTTTAAACCGTATTTTCACATAGTTTGTGTGTGTAAACACAATCAGATACAATGAAACACAAATACGCGTATAAAGTCAACTTGTATTTCCACTCTACTTAAGTATGCATGTTTTATAAGCTATAGTTATATACGTGTAAAAATAGATGTTATAATACATTTCATTTGTAAAAAGCACTTTACATTGAGCAAACAACCTCAAAGTGCGACAGTGTATTAACAAAATAAATTCATAATTAAAGCTGCAAGCAGCGATGGACGGACAGACTTTGAAGGCTCATAAAATCCAAACCGGAGCAGTAATTAAAACTCTTTCATCAACTTTTAATCAGAAAGGTTCAATCTCTCTCCTGTGCTAGTTTGAAGCCGACACGACAAACATGCTCAGAGGAGATAATGTTTAAAAAAAGGTGACTGTTTTGACCCAACTTTTATTTTGAAGGGGGAATTGCAAACTTCCTGTTGATTTTTGCTAGGGGTTGTCAATATATGAAATGTAGGTCTAAGTGAGACCTACATAGAGGTTTTTGTTTCATGTCTCTATGACATTCGTACTGGAAGTTACATTACAGGCAGTTTTGTCTGTGTTTTCTTCCTAGGAGCAGTTTTGTCTGTGTTTTCTTCCTAGGGGGCGCTAGAGCGCAATTTTGAGTTTTGGGGTTTGGTTTTTTTATTAGATCGCAATTTTCACCAGTCCTGATGTGTGTGTCCAGTTTGGTGAGTTTTGAAGCATGTTAAGGGGGTCAAATTACAGCTCAAAGGGGCAAAGGTGACTGTTTTGACCCAACTTTTATTTTGAAGGGGGAATTGCAAACTTCCCGTTGATTTTTGCTGGGGGTTGTCAATATATGAAATGTAGGTCTAAGTGAGACCTACATAGAGGTTTTTGTTTCATGTCTCTATGACATTCGTACTGGAAGTTACATTACAGGCAGTTTTGTCTGTGTTTTCTTCCTAGGAGCAGTTTTGTCTGTGTTTTCTTCCTAGGGGGCGCTAGAGCGCAATTTTGAGTTTTGGGGTTTGGTTTTTTATTAGATCGCAATTTTCGCCAGTCCTGATGTGTGTGTCCAGTTTGGTGAGTTTTGAAGCATGTTAAGGGGGTCAAATTACAGCTCAAAGGGGCAAAGGTGACTGTTTTGACCCAACTTTTATTTTGAAGGGGGAATTGCAAACTTCCCGTTGATTTTTGCTGGGGGTTGTCAATATATGAAATGTAGGTCTAAGTGAGACCTACATAGAGGTTTTATTTTCATGTCTCTACGACATTCGTACTGGAAGTTACAGGCAGTTTTGTCTGTTTTCTACCTAGGAGCAGTTTTGTCTGTGTTTTCTTCCTAGGGGGCGCTAGAGCGCAATTTTGAGTTTTGGTGTTTGTTTTTTTATTAGATCGCAATTTTCGCCAGTCCTGATGTGTGTGTCCAGTTTGGTGAGTTTTGAAGCATGTTAAGGGGCTCAAATTACAGCTCAAAGGGGCAAAGGTGACTGTTTTTACAAAACTTTTGTTTTGAAGGGGGAATTGCCAACTTCCTGTTGATTTTTGCTGAAGGATGTTAGTGTATGAAATCTAGGTCTAAGTGAGACCCACATAGAGGTTTTTGTTTCATGTCTCTACGACATTCCTACTGGAAGTTACAGGCAGTTTTGTCTGTGTTTTCTTCCTAGGGGGCGCTAGAACGCAGTTTTGGGGTTTGTTTTTTTTATTAGATCGCAATTTTCGCCAGTCCTGATGTGTGTGTCCAGTTTGGTGAGTTTTGAAGCATGTTAAGGGGGTCAAATTATAGCTCAAAGAGGCGGCGGTATAGTAATAATAAAACCTTAGAAATACAATAGGTCCTCTGTGCCAAAGGGACATTCGGTCCCTAAAAAGAAAAAGATAATAAAAACAGTTAAAATAAAAACTAGAACAGCCTAATAGCCAGACCTATTTTTCATCTAAAAAAAGGCTTTTTTAAAAAGAAGGGTTTTTAAGCCTTTTTTAAAAGCATCCACAGTCTGTGGTGCCCTCAGGTGGTCAGGGAGAGCGTTCCAGAGACTGGGAGTGGTGGAGCAGAAAGCCCGGTCTCCCATTGTTGGTTGCTTTGTCCTCGGAGGTTGGATAATTAATTTGTCTGATTTACTCTCCTGTAACTTTAAGGATATTACTTCTTCCTACATTAGTCAACAACTACATCAGAGTTTACTCCTCCTCTCCTCCAGGTGTCGTCTGAGCATGACTTGCAGCTCCTCCGCACGGACGCCCACGTCCGACTCAGGCGAGGTCTTACGAGCGATGGCGGCGACTATGAGGGCCACCATGGCGGTCAGACCCCAAATGTGGTACTCGGCTCCCGTGCGGGGGTCGGTAAAGTAGAAGGACAAGGTCGGCACCGGGGCCCGTGCGGCACGGGGGTCTCCCAGGTGGTCTTGGTCCAGAGTGAAGAGGTCCAAGGGGACCGTGAAGGCAGCGCTGACCTCAGCAGGGTTTGGTCTGGGCCTGAAGGACTCCTGGATGAAGCCCACCACCGGGGTCACCAGCACCTGGTTCTGTCCACACGTGGAGAAGATGAAGACTAAACTGCTGCTAATGTGAGCCCACACATGCAGCGCTTACAAGCAGAAACAGAGGAGGGAGAATGGCCTAAAAACTAACGATGGAGGTGGAGCTGTAAACACTGCGAGCCGTGCTTTCAAACACGGCTAGCTCGCGGCTAACGTCCCTCCACTGTGTTTTTGCTCCTTCTAAATGACTAATCCTCGGCGACAAATAAAGTAAGTTTCTTACATGTACCATTATCACTGCAGGACGAGGAATAGCTAAACATTAGCTATTAGAGGATACATTAGCTAACCGCTAACAAAAGCTGCACTCCTGAATGTAAACAAATGGGTGGATCCATACAAATATCGATTGTAACGATATTACACAAGAGCCGTGTGTTCAATACTATGATATTTACATTGAAATACCCAGCGATATGTTTGGAGGAGAAAAGGTGAGGCCTTTAATCCCAGCAACACCATGCCTACCGCCAAGCATGGTGGTGGTAGTATTATGCTCTGGGCCTGTTTTGCTGCCAATAATAATAATAGATTTTATTTGTAAAAAAGCACTTTACATTGAGTAAACAACCTCAAAGTGCTACAGTGTATTAAATAAATAAATTAAATAAAAATAAATTAAAATAAAAACTAGAACAGCCAAATAGCTAAAACTAGTATGCATATATCTAAAAAAAAAAGAAGCCTTTTTTAAAAAGAAGGGTTTTTAAAAGCATCCACAGTCTGTGGTGCCCTCAGGTGGTCAGGGAGAGCGTGGTAATTCCGCACTCTCATCAGGATCCTAGCAGCGTTATTCTGTAAGTACTGCAGCTTCTGGGTGTTCTTGCTGGGGATCCCGACAAGAGGTGAGTTGCAGTGGTCTATGGAACTGCTGCTTTAAATGGGACAATGAAAAAAGGAGGATTACCTCCAAATTCTTCAGGACAAGCTAAAGTCATCAGCCTTGGGCGCAGTTGGGTGTTCCAACAGGACAATGACCCCCAGACACACCTCAAAAGTGGTAAAGGAATGGCTATATCAGGCTAGAATGAAGGTTTTAGAATGGCCTTAAACGTGTGGACAATGCTGAAGAAACAAGTCCATGTCAGAAAACTCTTGACAGGTGCGTTATGGACATTTTCAATCAATCAATCAATGTTTATTTATATAGCCCTAAATCACGAGTGTCTCAAAGGGCTACGCAAGGATTGAATACAAAGTCTCCCACCAGTGTCTCCATGGTAATGCCCCCCCTCTACCTCAAAGAACTACTCCCCCCCAAATCCTCCACACGACACCTCCGCTCCGGACAGGCTAACCTCCTCCAACCTCTGAGGACAAAGCTACGAACAATGGGAGACCAGTCTGTGGAACGCTCTCCCTGACCACCTGAGGGCACCACAGACTGTGGATGCTTTTAAAAAAAGGCTTAAAAACCCTTCTTTTTGCCTGGCTGAAGAAAGATGAACACTTAATGAATATCCTACTGGTGGCTTGTAAAAAGAGCATTACTAGGAAGTGGATATCCCAGGAGAGCCCAACTTTGAAGCAATGGATGGAAACAACAATGGACATATATAAAATGGAGAAGATAACTGCCTTTATTCATTATAAATTGGAGAAATGTACTTCATACTGGGAAAACTGGGTCAACTATGTTACGCCCCATAAGCCTGACTTGAATTTTTCAAATTAGTGATTGTACTGCTTAAAAAAAAAAAAGGGATTACGCGGTATGGCGTAGTGGGTAGAGCGCCCGTGTCAGAAACCTGAGGGTTGCAGGTTCGCTCCCCGCCTCTTACCATGCCGTTGTGTCCTTGGGCAGGACACTTCACCCTTGCCCCCGGTGCCACTCACACCGGTGAATGAATGTTGAATGAATGATAGGTGGTGATCGGAGGGGCCGTAGGCGCAAATTGGCAGCCACGCTTCCGTCAGTCTACCCCAGGGCAGCTGTGGCTACAAAAGTAGCTTACCACCACCAGGTGTGAATGAATAATGGGTTTTTAACATGTAAAGCGACTTTGGGTACTTAGAAAAGCGCTATATAAATCCCAGGTATTATTATTATTATTATTACTCCCTATATGTGTCTAGGTATGTATGTATGTATATATATATATATATATATATATATATATATATATATATATATATATATATATATATATATATATATATCTGTTTATATTTTTTATTTTATTTCTGATTATTATTATTATTATTAATGTATTATTATCTTTTTTGTTTATTTAATTGATGTATTTGTAGATATTACTTTGTTGTTGTTTTTTGCTGTTTCTTTCTTTTTGGGGGGGAGGGGGGGGGTGTACGGAGCCCCTAAAGGGACATGGGGTAATTATTTTTTTAATATAATTTTTATTTATTTATTTATTTTTTCAGACATGTCTCGTCTGAATTTTTTAAAATAATTTTTTATTTAAAAAAAAAAAAGTTTCTCGTGCGCACGAGATACATGTCTGAAAAAAAATAAAAATAAATTATAAAAAATAAAAATTCCCCCATGTCCCTTTAGGGCAGGGGTCACCAACCTTTTTGAACCAAGAGCTACTTCTTGGGTACTGATTAATGCGAAGGGCTACCAGTTTGATACACACTTAAATAAATTGCCAGAAATAGCCAATTTGCTCAATTTACCTTTAACTCTATGTTATTATTCATAATTAATGATAGTTACACTTAATTGAACGGTTTAAAAGAGGAGAAAACACGAAAAAAATGACAATTAAATTTTTAAACATAGTTTATCTTCAATTTCGACTCTTTAAAATTCAAAATTCAACCGAAAAAAAGAAGAGAAAAACTAGCTAATTTGAATGTTTTTGAAAAAAATAAAAAAAGAATTTATGGAACATCATTAGTCATTTTTCCTGATTAAGATTAATTTTAGAATTTTGATGACATGTTTTAAATAGGTTAAAATCCAATCTGCACTTTGTTAGAATATATAACAAATTGGACCAAGCTATATTTCTAACAAAGACAAATCATTATTTCTTCTAGATTTTCCAGAACAAAAATTTTAAAAGAAATTCAAAAGACTTTGAAATATTTAAATTTGATTCTACAGATTTTCTAGATTTGCCAGAATAATTTTTTTGAATTTTAATCATAATAAGTTTGAAGAAATATTTCACAAATATTCTTTGTCGAAAAAACAGAAGCTAAAATGGAGAATTAAATTAAAATGTATTTATTATTCTTTACAATGAAAAAAATAAATGTACTTGAACATTGATTTAAATTGTCAGGAAAGAAGAGGAAGGAATTTAAAAGGTAAAAAGGTATGTGTGTTTAAAAATCCTAAAATCATTTTTAAGGTTGTATTTTTTCTCTAAAATTGTCTTTCTGAAAGTTATAAGAAGCAAAGTAAAAAAATTAATGAAATTATTTAAACAAGTGAAGACCAAGTCTTTAAAATATTTTCTTGGATTTTCAAATTCTATTTGAGTTTTGTCTCTCTTAGAATTAAAATATCGGGCAAAGCGAGACCAGTTTGCTAGTAAATAAATAAAATTTAAAAAACAGAGGCAGCTTACTGGTAAGTGCTGCTATTTGAGCTA
>NC_084733.1:5660585-5770585 GCF_033978785.1 Entelurus aequoreus | reverse complement strand
TAAAGGGGCAGAGCTTTAAGAGACATTTTAGCTTTTATATTTTATAAGATATATTTTTTGGAAGAACCACGATTAATAAATATATTTCAGTGAATAACTTATTGATCAAATCTGTATATAAATATGTACATAAAGTGTTGTAATTATATTGTAAAATGGATGGATGTTTTAAACAAAACTGTTATTATTAATTAGTAAGTATACATTTTTTGAGCCTTTTTAGAGAAAATCATATCATTGTAGTAAATTATGCCAATTACTCGATGATGTCATGGTGACCACGCCCATAGCCACGCCCCCACCGCCACAGGTATCTTGTCAGTTTATGGGAAACACTGAAATGTAACGTGTTTATGTGTGCATGGCATGGAGGTTTGTCCCCACTCCAGACTAGACCCCCTTAGGAGCCCAGTCCAGATTGTATTTTTTTTAACTCATTTTCTTCCCCAGCGTTGTACCTTTTTCTTATCTTTTACGGGGGCGCCTTTGGCGACACATCGGCGTTCCTGTTCTGTAACCCTGTACAGTTTGTTTGTCTCATCTTGAACGGGTTTGTGCTGAAAACAAAGTTTCGTTGTACTTGTTGCAATGACAATAAAGTCCTATCCTATCCTTAAATAAAATAGTGAACATCCGAGACAACTTGTCTTTTAGTAGTAAGTAAACAAACAAAGACTCCTAATTAGTCTATGCAGTAACATATTGTGTCATTTATACACCTATTATTTTGTCAACATTATGAGGGACAAACTGTAAAAATGAATTATTAATCTACTTGTTCATGTACTGTTAATATCTGCTTATTTTCTGTTTTAACATGTTCTATCTACACTTCTGTTAAAATGTAATAATCACTTATTCTTCTCTTTGATACTTCTGTTAGTTTAGGATGATACCACACATTTAGGTATCAATCCGATACCAAGGATCATACATTGGTCATGTTCAAAGTCTAGGGATGTATTTACTGACTCTATAAACATAATGTGATTTTATTTTTAAAAAGGAAAAAATATTTTGTAACCATAAAAATATCGATGTAATCATAGTAGTATCGACTAGACACGCTCTTGTACTTGGTATCATGACAGTGGATGTCAGGTGTCGATCCACCCATGGCGTTTGTTTACATTGTGACGCCGGTGAGCTATTGTATCCTCCTACGGTGTGTAGTGAAGCATGTTTAGCTATTCCTCGTCCTCCAGTGATAATGCTACTTGTAAGAAACTTACTTTATATGTTGCATGGAGGCCAGGATTAGTGATTTAGAAGTAGCTAAAACACTTACATTCAGGGGTGCTAGCTTGCGGTTCGCTATTGTATCCTCCCACGGTGTGTAGTGAAGC
The DNA here is from genome assembly GCF_033978785.1 of Entelurus aequoreus. NCBI lineage: Eukaryota > Metazoa > Chordata > Actinopteri > Syngnathiformes > Syngnathidae > Entelurus > Entelurus aequoreus. Next base: position 5,769,239 of record NC_084733.1, on the reverse strand, counting down.
ATGTTTAGCTATCCCCTGTCCTCCAGTGATAATGCTACTTGCAAGAAACTTACTTTATATGTTGCATGGAGGCCAGGATTAGTGATTTAGAAGTAGCTAAAACACTTACATTCAGGGATGCTAGCTTGCGGTTCGCGGTGAGCTATAGCATCCTCCTACGGTGTGTAGTGAAGCATGTTTAGCTATCCCCCGTCCTCCAGTGATAATGCTACTTGTAAGAAACTTACTTCATATGTTGCATGGAGGCCAGGATTAGTGATTTAGAAGTAGCTAAAACACTTACATTCAGGGGTGCTAGCTTGCGGTTCGCTATTGTATCCTCCTACGGTGTGTAGTGAAGCATGTTTAGCTATCCCCCGTCCTCCAGTGATAATGCTACTTGTAAGAAACTTACTTTATATGTTGCATGGAGGCCAGGATTAGTGATTTAGAAGTAGCTAAAACACTTACATTCAGGGGTGCTAGCTTGCTGTTCGCGGTGAGCTATTGTATCCTCCTACGGTGTGTAGTGAAGCATGTTTAGCTATCCCTCGTCCTCCAGTGATAATGCTACTTGTAAGAAACCTACTTTATTAGTCACCATGGAGGCTAGGATGGACGTTAACTGGTCATGTCTTAAAGCACCTCTTCCTGAGGGTGTTTCAGTGTTACAACTTCACCTTTATCTTTACTTTTTGCACCAAAATGCGTCCGTTCTCCCAAAACGTTGGTATGGAGACCACCCTACCATATGTAGTAGTTGTGGTGTGGTCACAAGCATCAGTTCTATATCCAGGAAGACCGAGCTATTTTTACACCATCACAGGAAAGCTCCAGTGCTTCTCTCTCTCTCTCTCTGGCAGGGGAGATTAACTCTTAAGCTGCTACAGAAAGTAAGAGTGTCCATTACCTCACCACTTTCACCATCTTGGGTGTGCTCTCACTCAGCAGGGAGAGCAAGGTCTGCATGGTCCTGCCCGTCTCCACTATGTCCTTTGGGGGAAGGACAAGGTGTGGATTTATGAAGGACCGACTACTTTTACCGAATGGGTGGATCCAGCGTCTTACCTCCACGATGAGAACGTGCTGCGGTGACAAAAGGAAGCCATTAATTAAAGCACATGTACTCAAATGCTGTTATTTAGACCGGAGCAACAAAGAGGACACACCTTGCCTGAGAGATTGGACAACTCTTCGCCTCCGATGACTTTGACGCTGTTGCTGGACTTGTCATTCTGAGGGCGACACAAAGCAGCTGCTGGAGTGAAGTGAATTATATTTATATAGCGCTTTTCTCTAGTGACTCCAAGCGCTTTTACATAGTGAAACCCAACATCTACGCTACATTTAAAGCAGTGTGGGTGGCGCTGGGAGCAGGTGGGTAAAGGACACGACGGCAGTGACTAGGATCGAACCTGGAACCCTCAAGTCGCTGGCACGGCCACTCTACCCACCGAGCTATACCGCCATAGTGCTAATCACTAGGAGCACTATAGTGATTAGCGCAGTCATTTCCAGCTAACCACTAGTGGCGCTAGTTGTCAGCCAGCAATTAGTGTTAGTTGCTAGCTAGCAATTAGTGCCGCTAGTTGTCATGCAGCGATTAGCACACCATTTGCCAGCTCATAATTAGTGCCGCTGGTTGTAAGATAGCAATTAGCGCGCCAGTTGCCAGCCAGCAATTTGTGGCACTAGTTCCCACCTGGCCCTTATTGGTGCTAGTTGTTAGATAGCAATTAGTGTTAGTTGCTAGCTAGCAATTAGCACCGGCAGTTGTAATGCAGCGATCAGCACACCATTTGACAGCTAGCGATTGCCAGCTCGTAATTAGTGGCGCTGTTTGTTAGATAGCAATTAGCCAGCCAGCAATTTGCGGCACTCGTTGACAGCTAGCAATTAGCACACCAGTTCCCACCTAACCCTTATTGGTGCTAGCTGTTAGTTATTAGCACCGCTAGTTGTCATGCAGCGATTAGCACAACATTTGCCAGCTCATAAGTAGTGGCGCTGGTTGTAAGATAGCAATTAGCGCGCCAGTTGCCAGCCAGCAATTTGTGGCACTCGTTGACAGCTAGCAATTAGCACACCAGTTCCCACCTAGCCCTTATTGGTGCTAGCTGTTAGTTATTAGCACCGCTAGTTGTCATGGAGCGATTAGCACAACATTTGCCAGCTCATAATTAGTGGCGCTGGTTGTAAGATAGCAATTAGCGCGCCAGTTGCCAGCCAGCAATTTGCGGCGCTAGTTGACAGCTGGCAATTAGCGCACCAGTTCCCACCTAGCCCTTATTGGTGCTAGTTGTTAGATAGCAATTAGCATGCCAGTTGCCAGCCAGCATTTAGCACGTCAATTGCTTGTTGTCAGTTAGTAACTAGCGTGCTAATTGCCAACTAGCGATTAACACCCTATTTGCCAGCCAGCGATTAACGCATTAGTTGCCAGATATGGATTAGTGTCACTGGTTGCCAGCCAGCGATTAGTGCCACTAGTTACCAGATAGTGATTAGCCCCGCTAATTGTCATCCAGCAATTAGCATACCATTTACCAGCTCATAATTAGTGCCGCTGGTTGTAAGATAGCAATTAGCACGGCAGTTGCCAGCCAGCAATTTGCGGCACTAGTTGACAGCTGGCAATAAGCACACCAGTTCCCACCTAGCCCTTACTGGTGCTAGTTGTTAGATAGCAATTAGTGTTAGCTGCTAGCTATCAATTAGCGCCGTTAGTTGTCATCCAGCGATTAGCACACCAGTTGCCAGCTCATAATTAGTGCCGCTGGTTGTAAGATAGCAATTAGCGCGCCAGTTGCCAGACAGAAATTTGCGGCACTAGTTGACAGCTAGCAATAAGCACACCCTGAGATGGGTAGGTTGTGAGTTCAAACCCCGGCCGAGTCATACCAAAGACTATAAAAATGGCACCCATTACCTCCCTGCTTGGCACTCAGCATCAAGGGTTGGAATTGGGGGTTAAATCACCAAAAATGATTCCCGGGCGCGGCACCGCTGCTGCTCACTGCTCCCCTCACCTCCCAGGGGGTGATCAAGGGTGATGGGTCAAATGCAGAGAATAATTTCGCCACACCTCGTGTGTGTGTGACTATCATTGGTACTACTTAACCATTTCCCACCAAGCCCTTATTGGAGCTAGTTGTTAGATAGCAATTAGTGTTAGTTGCTAGCTAGCAATTAGCGCCGCTAGTTGTCATGCAACGATTAGCACACCATTTGCCAGCTAGCGATTGCCAGCTCGTAATTAGTGGTGCTGGTTGTCCATCCATCCATCTTCAACCGCTTATCCGGAATCGGGTCGCGGGGACAGCAGCTCCAGCAAAGACCCCCAGACTTCCCTCTCCAGAGCAACATTTGCGACTTCCTCCTGGGGAATCCCGAAGTGTTCCCAGGCCAGAGAGGAGATGTAATCCCCCCATCTGGTCCTTGGTCTGCCGCGGGGCCTCCTCCCAGTGGGACGTGCAACGAGGACCTCCCTAGGGAGACGCTCGTGAGGCATCCGCACGAGATGCCCGAACCACCTAAGCTGGCTCCTTTCCAAGCGAAGGAGCAGCGGCTCTACTCCGAGTCTCTCTCGGGTGACTGCACTTCTCACCCTATCTCTAAGGGAGATGCCAGCCACCCTTCTGAGGAAACTCATTTCGGCCGCTTGTATCCGCGATCTTATTCTTTCGGTCATTACCCACACTTCATGACCATAGGTGAGAGTAGGAATGTAGATAGCTCGGTAGACCGAGAGCTTTGCCTTCTGGCTCAGCTGGTGCTGGTTGTAAGATAGCAATTAGCGTGCCAGTTCCCACCTAGCCCTTATTGGTGCTAGTTATCAGATAGCAATTTGCGGCATGAGTTGACAGCTAGCAATTAGCACACCAGTTCCCACCTAGCCCTTATTGGTGCTAGTTGTTAGATAGCAATTAGCGCGCCAGTTGCCAGCCAGCAATTTGCGGCACTAGTTGACAGCTAGCAATTAGCGCACCAGCTCCCACCTGTCCCTTATTGGTGCTAGTTGTTAGATAGCAATTAGTGTTAGTTGCTAGCTAGCAATTAGCACCGGCAGTTGTAATGCAGCGATTAGCACACCATTTGCCAGCTAGCGATTGCCAGCTCATAATTAGTGGTGCTGGTTGTAAGATAGCAATTAGCGTGCCAGTTCCCACCTAGCCCTTATTGGTGCTCGTTATGAGATAGCAATTAGCGCGCCAGTTGCCAGCCAGCAGTTTGCGGCACTAGTTGACAGCTAGCAATTAGCGCACCAGCTCCCACCTAGCCCTTATTGGTGCTCGTTATAAGATAGCAATTAGCGCGCCAGTTGCCAGCCAGCAGTTTGCGGCACTAGTTGACAGCTAGCAATTAGCGCACCAGCTCCCACCTGTCCCTTATTGGCGCTAGTTGTTAGATAGCAATTAGTGTTTGTTCGTTGCTAGCTAGCAGTTAGCGACGTTAGTTGTCATGCAGCGATTAGCACACCATTTGCCAGCTCATAATTGGTGGCCACCTAGCCCTTATTTGTGCTAGTTGATAGACAGCAATTAGCATGCCAGTTGCCCGCCAGCATTTAGCACGTCGATTGCTTGTTTTCAGCTAGTAACTAGCGTGCCGGCGATTAACGCATTAGTTGCGAGCTAGGGATTAGTGTCACTGGTTGCCAGCCAGCGATTAGTGCCACTAGTTACCGGCTAGTGATTAGCGCCGCTAATTGTTCGATAGTTGCCAGCCAGCGATTAGCGCACTAGTTGCCAGCTAGCTACTAACAGCACAGGAAAACGTTGAAGACCCCTCCCTTCATTACGGTAAAGAAAGCCACACATGAAATCTTCTTCTGCGTTTAAAAGGGCCAGAATTGGGGGCGGGGCCTCACGTGGCCGCTGCCTCGCGTCCCAATACTTCTGTTCATGTAACTCAGCGGACATCAAAGTCGGGTAAAAGTGGTAAAACGATGGCGGCCCACGGGAGATTGGTAAGACCGTTCAGCGTGTTTCTATGTAACGACAACCGTCCAATCACCATCTGCGTTGTTCACCAAGCCCCTCCCCCCCAAGCCCCTCCCCCCCAGGCCCCAAGCAGCTTTAATGGCCTCGCTGGCAACTCACGCAGTAGCTCTTCACTCTGATGAAGTCCACCGTCAGCGGCACAGACTTATCGCTGTTCTGGTTCAGCGCCTTGATGTAGTCCAGCAGGTCAGCGAAGAAGGTGTAGCCGCCCTTCAGCACGCACAGAGCCACGATGTGGTGGCCCCCCATGTCGCGGACGATGTCGCGGGCCAAGCGCTCGGTCCTGCGGCACAGATGGAAAACATTCATGAGCTACATGTAGCACTACATGTACTTTAGAGTGCACTTAGGTGGCACCATTGGCGTTGTTAGGCCTATTTTAGGGGGGCTTAAGCCCCCCTAAAATGTTCTTAAGCCCCCCTAAATAATTTGGTGTTAAAAAGAAAGAAAAGAAAAAAAAAAAAAATCCTTTTTTTTTTTTTTTTTTTTACAAATACATGCCGACATATTCATTATAAAGTGGCCCGGATATGAGTTTAAGTAAATAATCGTATAACCTGTCATTATTCACTCAGTTTCCCCTCACTTCATAGCGTAAGGTAGAGAGCCCCTTTAGTGTGTCGCTATCCAATCCATTCCACTTGTTCATATAGAAAATGCCTACATCACTCAAAATCCAGTCCGCATTTTATCTGCGACCTTGCTTGCGGTCCTTGGACTTGTTCAAATAGAAAATGCCCACATCACTCAAAATCCAGTCCGCATTTTCTCTGCGACCTTGCTTGCGGTCCTTGGACTTGTTCATATAGAAAATGCCCACATCACTCAAAATCCAGTCCGCATTTTCTCTGCGACCTTGCTTGCGGTCCTGCAGGTGTACGAAGCACATTAGCACACAGCACTGCAGAACAAGAACCTTGTGTCTGCAATTGTAAATAATTTAGTTTTTAAGTTTTGTGTTTCTTGTAGAATCTATATAAAGTAATATGCATTAGCCTATTGTTAAAATAATGAAAAAAACATCATTAAATATATTAGTTTTATTGTATTGTTACATTAATAGCTGTTGTATTATTATAGGATGGCTTGTTAAACATTTCATAGGATTTTCAGAGGGAGGAAAAACCAAGACATTTAATATAAAATGTAAAATGAATAAATATATAAAAAGAAAAAAAATTGTTAAAAGCCATCGTCCCGGGGAGCATTTCATTTCTTCCCGTGCATTTTTTTTACCGTCCCCGGGATGACGGGACTACGTTAATCTCAAACCCTGGAAATTACATTTTATTGTTTGCATTATTTGTTTCAGCATTGCACTTTGAAGATGGTTCCTCAGCTCTTTGACAGCTTTGGCTCTTTTTCAGATCAGCAGACGGACTGTAAGTCTTTCTTATTTACAGTATATATAAAGGTTTCTCATTTCTATTCAGACTTCCATATATATTTAATTTCCTTAACGGCTTGCCATAATATATATATATGTATATATATATATGTATATATATATATGTATATATATATATATATATATATATATATATATATATATATATATATATATATATATATATATATATATATATATATATATATATATATATATATATATATATATATATATATATAAATATAAAATACATATATATATATATAAAATATATATATATATATATAAAATATATATATATATATATATATATAAAATATATATATATATATATATATATATATATATATATATATATATATATATATATATATATATATATATATATATATATATATATATATATATATATACACTGTATATATATATTATATACAAGCCAAATTATCCCAATCCAGATATTACTTTAATTCAAGTAATTAAGTAATATTTCCAGGGCTTGAATTTACAACCATTTTAGTCACAAATGTGTCCAAAATGTAATCTGTGCAACTTCAAAATATTTGGGAACAAACAATTATAATATTGTGAGCTAAAGTGGTGGCATTAGCCTCTATGTTGTGAATGAATAACATAGAGGCTAATGCCATGACTTTCATTGTGTTTCAGTGTATCTTGAAGGATCATGCAAGTCATTGTTTCTTGTTGATGCTGTAAACAAAATGTCACTGTGCAAACCCATGTTTGTTGTTGTACTGAACACACATTGAAAATAAACCCATTGAAATAATAATAATAACAATGATTAATTTCTAAGTCTCTGTTAGCCGTTTGTGAAGTTTTGTGCACGTGCGCTACGTTCGCTCGCATCCTGTGCATCTCCTGGGGGCTAAGCCCCCCCTGTCCTTAAAAGCTAGTGACGCCCCTGGGTGGCACACTTCTTGCACTGTTTACTGACTGCACTTTTATTGCTGACTGGACACTTTGTCTGTTGCTGCTGCTTTGTGTTAAGACTTGTCTTCATAAATCTACAATTATAGACTACTGCAACTCACTTCTTTGTCGGGATCCCCAGCAAGAACATCCCCAAGCTGCTAGGATCCTGACGAGAGTTCTCAAATCCCTTCACTGGCTTCCTGTTCCACTCAGGATTGAATACAAAGTCTCCCTACTAACCCACCAGTGCCTCCATGGAAATGCCCCCCCCCTCTACCTCAAAGAACTGCTAACCTCCTCCAACCTCCGAGGACAAAGCTACGAACTATGGGAGACCGGGCTTTCTGCTCTCCCTGACCACCTGAGGGCACCACAGACTGTGGATGCTTTTTTTTTTTTTAGATATACCGTACGCGTGCTAGTTCTAGCTATTAGGCTGTTCTAGTTTTTATTTTTATTATCTTTTTTATTTTTTTAATATGCTGTAGCACTTTGAGGTTGTTTGCTCAATGTAAAGTGCTTTTTACAAATACAATCTATTATTATTATTAGAGATGTCCGATAATATCGGCCGATAAATGCTTTAAAATGTAATATCGGAAATTATTGGTATCGTTTTTTTTTTAATTATCTGTATCACGTTTCATCAAACATATATTAACGTTGTTGCCCTAGGGTAAACTGGGTATAACACATGGCACACTGACAAAGCTTAACCTATTGTTACTATAACAATCTACAAGGTTAATGTAGGTTGCTTCTCTTTCTTCCCCTCCATTTTTCTGCATTCTTTCGTATCTCAAGTTATCATTACGTATATGTATTGTTGCATTTGAACAATTGTATTGTTGATAATAAAGGAAAAGTACTGGTATTGTTTACTATCAATAGCACTATTTCTATTGGTATTCATATTGCTCCATTTTTAGTGTAATAATGCTCATTGTCATTTCTGTATTATTTTTTATTTTCGCTAACTGCTTATTTGCTATTACTTTTACGATCATATTTGTACATGTCGTATTTGCTGATGTTGCTCTGTTGTTGTTGTTGTTGTGTTTGCTGTTGTTGTTTTTGTCTCTCTGTCTAATCCCCCTCTAGTCCCCACAATTCCCCCCTCTGTCTTCCTTTTTTTTCTCTTTCTATCCCCTCCTGCTCCGGCCCGGCTGCACCAAATGATAATATAAATACATTTAATAAAGTCAAAATACAAATAAGGCAACAAGAGAAGTATTCTACACTTCTCTTTTGTAAAGTAAATCTGAACAGCCGATATGGCTGTTCATCCATTTATTCATATCTACTATATGATTTGCCTGAGAAGCTGGGCAGGACAAAAAAATAAAAAATAAAATAATAAAATATCTGTATCTGTTTTTTTTAAATGTATATTATTTGTTTAATTAAAATCAACATAAAAAACACAAGATACACTTACAATTAGTGCACCAACCCAAAAAAAACTCCCTCCCCCATTCACACAAAAGGGTTGTTTCTTTCTGTTATTAATATTCTGGTTCCTACATTATATATCAATATATATCAATACAGTCTGCAAGGGATACAGTCCGTAAGCACACATGATTGTGCGTGCTGCTGCTCCACTAATAGTACTAACCTTTAACAGTTAATTTGACTAATTTTCATTCATTACCAGTTTCTATGTAACTGTTTTTATATTGTTTTATTTTCTTTTTTATTCAAGAAAATGTTTTTAATTTATTTATCTTATTTTATTTTATTAATTTTTTTAAAAAGGACCTTATCTTCACCATACCTGGTTGTCCAAATTAGGCATAATAATGTGTTAATTCCACAACTGTATATATCAGTATCGGTTGATATCAATATCAACCGATACCGATATCGGTCATTAAGATTTGGACAATATCGGAATATCGGATATCAGCAAAAAGCCATTATCGGACATCCCTATTAAAAACCCTTCTTTTTAAAAAAGCCTTTTTTTTATATATATATATATGCGTGCTAATTGTAGATATTAGGCTGTTCTAGTTTTTTTTTTTTTTTTTTTTTTTATCTTTTTATTTTTTTTAATACACTTTAGCACTTTGAGGTTGTTTGCTCAATGTAAAGTGCTTTTTACAAATAAAATATATTATTATTATTATTATTAAATCACCATGTAATTTGGCATATGTTGGCATATGTCCACTTTTTTTTTCTTTTTTTTTTTTATCAGGCTCGGAGGCAGCTGTGATTGTGCCCCACGAACTCTGCCTAGCAACACGTTGACACATAAGCCAGGTCAAATAATGCAGGATCTGTTTACGTACTTGTTAGCTAGCGAGGTACACTGTCAAAAATAAAATTAAACAAATAAAATAATCTGTAGATTCTACAATAAAATACTGGCTGCTCAGTCTGCAACATTTTCGGTGTTTTTTTAAATTAATTAATTTATTTACTTATTTTTACATCAAATTATCGTAAATAGAAAAATGCTACTATGGTCATTCTTGCACCTGAGTAGCCAGTTTTATTTGCATTTTTTTAAAGTAAAATGTATATTATAGCACACACTGGATGCAGATACCCACACAATTCTTAAAAAGTTTTTTTTTCCCCCTTTCATTTATTTATTTCAGGCAATGACATAAAAAAATGGTATGGTTTAAAGCAGGCGTCACCAACGCGGTGCCCGCGGGCACCAGGTAGCCCGTAAGGACCAGATGAGTAGCCCGCTGGCCTGTTCTAAAAATAGCTCAAATAGCAGCACTTACCAGTGAGCTGCCTCTATTTTTTAAATTGCATTTATTTACTAGCAAGCTGGTCTCGCTTTGCCCGACATCTTTAATTCTAAGAGAGACAAAACTCAAATAGAATTAAAAAATCCAAGAAAATATTTTAAAGACTCTTCACTTGTTTAAATAAATTCATTATTTTTTTTACTTTGCTTCTTATAACTTTCAGAAAGACAATTTTAGAGAAAAAATACAACCTTAAAAATTATTTTAGGATTTTTAAACACATATACCTTTTTACCTTTTAAATTCCTTCCTCTTCTTTCCTGTAAAGTACATTTTTTTGTGTGTGTGTGAAGAATAATAAATACATTTTAATTTAATTCTTCATTTTAGCTTCTGTTTTTTCGACGAAGAATATTTGTGAAATATTTCTTCAAACTTATTATGATTAAAATTCAAAAAAATTATTCTGGCAAATCTAGAAAATCTGTAGAATCAAATTAAAATCTTATTTCAAAGTCTTTTGAATTTCTTTTAAAATTTTTGTTCTGGAAAATTTAAAAGAAATAATTATTTGTCTTTGTTAGAAATATAGCTTGGTCCAATTTGTTATATATTCTAACAAAGTGTAGATTGGATTTTAACCTATTTAAAACATGTCATCAAAATTCTAAAATTAATCTTAATCAGGAAAAATTACTAATGATGTTCCATAAATTCTTTTTTTAAGTTTTTCTCTTCTTTTTTTCATTTGAATTTTGAATTTTAAAGAGTCGAAATTGAAGATGAACTATGTTTCAAAATTGAATTGTCATTTTTTTCGTGTTTTCTCCTCTTTTAAACCGTTCAATTAAGTTTAAATATCATTAATTATTAATAATAACATAGAGTTAAAGGTAAATTGAGCAAATTGGCTATTTCTGGCAATTTATTTAAGTGTGTATCAAACTGGTAGCCCTTCGCATTAATCACTACCCAAGAAGTAGCTCTTGGTTTCAAAAAGGTTGGTGACCCCTGGTTTAAAGTCATATCCAACAATTGCGACAACGGCTTTTTACTGTCAACTGAGTCTAGTTTTTTAATGATTTCTGCTGCAAAAAATGTGCCTTGGCTCAAAAAAGGTTGAAAAACACTGACACATTTAGAACAGCAGTTTGTTTCATTCACAAATTTCTACTCATTTTTATACTTAGCAAACTCTGGATAAAACCTGTTCGCGGGCCGGGTTTGACACCCCTGAGTTAACATAATTTGCGATTACATGAGTGTATATTTTTTTCTCTCTCTCAAAATAGAAAGAAAGAATACATTTGGTAAGAAAAGTTACAGTACTTTATTGATACATATCACATCCAGGTTTTCCAGGGCCAAATAAAATGCCCCCAGGCCTTGAGTTTGACACCGGTGCCCTACGTGCTTTACTCGCCATCGTGTGAAAACCACCAACGACCATGAAAAGATGCGAGGGAGGACATTTCCTTGCCGGCTCACCTGTCCATGATGAGTCCATGAGGAATGATCACCTTGTCCAGATCCCTCTCGTAATGTCTGGGCACGCAGAAGAGGTCCAGGTCGTAGCCCTTCTCGTCGTCGGCGATCTGGAAGACGACAAATGGATGTATAAGTAATAGGTGGTGACGTCTGTCTGACTGAAACATCCTAACACACTCCTGTCCTGTAGGTGGCGGCAAAGCGCAACACCCAAGTCTATTGTCCGCCAACTGCTGATGTTGTGGGTCGCTGCCCCATATCAGTGAATAGTGCATCAAAACAGCATCCAACAAGAGCTGGGCGATGTATCGATGTACTCGATATATCGCGGGTTTGTCTCTGTGCGATATAGAAAATGACTATATCGTGATATCCGAGTATACGTTCTCACGCAGTTGCTTTTAGCTGCGGGCATTACACTACAGGCGTTTCCCACTCTTTCTTGTCTCTACTTCTCACAGAGACATAAAACAAGCGCACCTTCTTACATACGTCACATGCGTATGCGCCCTCGCGGAGCAGAGAGGTAGCGGCATGGGTAACGTCATCTGTGGTGCGAGTGGTAATACGAGAGAAAGAAGGTGCGAATCTGGTAACAAATTAAGGATTAATTAATTCCCAAGAAAAACAGCACGGGGGTCCATCGTCTGGCGGTGGTTTGGCTTCAAGCGGGAAGATGTCGAACAGACAACAGTAATATTTCAAGTGTGGGGCAAAAGCGTTGCTACAAAAAGTAGCATCACTGCTAATATGTAGCATCATTTGAAAAGTCACCCGCTAGAGCAGGGGTCACCAACCTTTTTGAAACCAAGAGCTACTTCTTGGGTACTGATTAATGCGAAGGGCTACCAGTTTGATACACTCTTAAATAAATTGCCAGAAATAGCCAATTTGCTCAATTTACCTTTAACTCTATGTTATTATTAATAATTAATGATATTTAAACTTAATTGAACGGTTTAAAAGAGGAGAAAACACGAAAAAAATGACAATTACATTTTGAAACATAGTTCATCTTCAATTTCGACTCTTTAAAATTCAAAATTCAAACGAACAAAAGAGAAAAACTTAAAAAAAGAATTTATGGAACATCATTAGTAATTTTTCCTGATTAAAATTAATTTTAGAATTTTGATGACATGTTTTAAAAAGGTTAAAATCCAATCTACACTTTGTTAGAATATATAACAAATTGGACCAAGCTATATTTCTAACAAAGACAAATCATTATTTCTTCTAGATTTTCCAGAACAAAAATTTTAAAAGAAATTCAAAAGACTTTGAAATAAGATTTTAATTTGATTCTACAGATTTTCTAGATTTGCCAGAATAATTTTTTTGAATTTTAATCATAATAAGTTTGAAGAAATATTTCACAAATATTCTTCGTCGAAAAAACAGAAGCTAAAATGAAGAATTAAATTAAAATGTATTTATTATTCTTTACAATAAAAAAATACATTTACTTGAACATTGATTTAAATTGTCAGGAAAGAAGAGGAAGGAATTTAAAAGGTAAAAAGGTATATGTGTTTAAAAATCCTAAAATCATTTTTAAGGTTGTATTTTTTTTCAAAAATTGCCTTTCTGAAAGTTATAAGAAGCAAAGTAAAAAAAATAATGAATTTATTTAAACAAGTGAAGACCAAGTCTTTAAAATATTTTCTTGGATTTTTTAATTCTATTTGAGTTTTGTCTCTCTTAGAATTAAAAATGTCGGGCAAAGCGAGACCAGCTTGCTAGTAAATAAATGCAATTTAAAAAATACAGGCAGCTCACTGGTAAGTGCTGCTATTTGAGCTATTTTTAGAACAGGCCAGCGGGCTACTCATCTGGTCCTTACGGGCTACCTGGTGCCCGCGGGCACCGCGTTGGTGACCCCTGCGCTAGAGAATCAAGAGTGCTTACTCCGCATGTCAACATCTCCGTTCGGTGCCACACCAACAAAATGCAGAGGCAAACATTTCCAGATCAACACCGTGTGAAAAAAAAAAGAGTCCACGACAAAAGGAGATCATGTCCGCAGGAACCTACCACAGAGCAAAGGACATACACTATTTGATTTCCTATTATGCAGCTCATTTTTATTTGACACTTATTGAAATATCTTGTGTGACATGTTTTTAAACTATTGCAGTGGCGTTCTGTACAAAAAGTGCACTTTAATTCAGTGTTGTTTTGATAAGTCATCTTAGTGACATCATGCACAAAAGTGCACTCATAGCTTGTTTTAAAATGTCTCTGACAATCTTGCACTTTCTGTTTTGGAAATGACATGAATGTTTGTGCCACTGCTTAATAACTGTTTAATAAATACACTTTTGCTAAATTGACTTAGTTGTGATTTCCCTCTCGGCATGAAAGTTTAAAATGAGCATATATTAATGCAGTATGAAGAAGAATGTTTTAATGTAGACACATAAAATCATCATACTGCTGTGATTACATGCATCAGGTGTTCATTCAAGGCTAAGGCAAGATATCGAGATATATATTGTGTATCGCGATATGGCCTAAAAATATTGAGATATTAAAAAAGGGCCATATCGCCCAGCCCTAGTGTGTGCCCTCAGAAACTAAGTAAGCAGTGTACATAGCGGAAGTGTTCGACTTGAGACCCAGCCATTGTTTTAGTGCTGCATCATGTGGATGGGCGTGGTTTGAAGCTTTTGGTTTCAATTTGCCTTTATGTAAAGTTAGGCTTGAACTTTGAACTCTGCCTAGCAATACGTCGCTAAGCTAATGTAGTTTTCCAAATTATTATAGTTAATACATAATGCATAATGAATGGTACATAATGTTTTTAAAATACGGATCAAATTTGACTTGTTTTAATTAAATTGAGTCAGGCAGTGAGAGAGACTACTAGCTAGGTTTGCCGCCATTTTTATATCAAACATATGGATATTTTATAGATAGATATATTGATTCCTGAAGGAATCAATAAAGTACTATCTATCTATATCAGGGGTCACCAACCTTTTTGAAACCAAGAGCTACTTATTGGGTAGTGATTAATGCGAAGGGCTACCAGTTTGATACACACTTAAATAAATTGCCAGAAATAGCCAATTTGCTCAATTTACCTTTAACTCTATGTTATTATTAATAATTAATGATATTTAAACTTAATTGAACGGTTTAAAAGAGGAGAAAACACGAAAAAAATTACAATTAAATTTTGAAAAATAGTTCATCTTCAATTTCGACTCTTTAAAATTCTAAATTCAAACGAAAAAAAGAAGAGAAAAACTTTTTAAAAAAAATTATGGAACATCATTAGTAATTTTTCCTGATTAAGATTAATTTTAGAATTTTGATGACATGTTTTAAATAGGTTAAAATCCAATCTACACTTTGTTAGAATATATAACAAATTGGACCAAGCTATATTTCTAACAAAGACAAATCATTATTTCTTCTAGATTTTCCAGAACCAAAATTTGAAAAGAAATTCAAAAGACTTTGAAATAAGATTTTAATTTGATTCTACAGATTTTCTAGATTTGCCAGAATAATTTTTTTAAATTTTAATCATAATAAGTTTGAAGAAATATTTCACAAATATTCTCCGTCGAAAAAACAGAAGCTAAAATGAAGAATTAAATTAAAATGTATTTATTATTCTTTACACACACAAAAAAAAAATTACTTTAACATTGATTTAAATTGTCAGGAAAGAAGAGGAAGGAATTCAAAAGGTAAAAAGGTATGTGTGTTTAAAAATCCTAAAATCATTTTTAAGGTTGTATTTTTTCTCTAAAATTGTCTTTCTGAAAGTTATAAGAAGCAAAGTAAAAAAAATTATGAATTTATTTAAACAAGTGAAGACCAAGTCTTTAAAATATTTTCTTGGATTTTTTAATTCTATTTGAGTTTTGTCTCTCTTAGAATTAAAAATGTCGGGCAAAGCGAGACCAGCTTGCTAGTAAATAAATGCAATTTAAAAAATAGAGGCAGCTCACTGGTAAGTGCTGCTATTTGAGCTATTTTTAGAACAGGCCAGCGGGCTACTCATCTGGTCCTTACGGGCACCACGTTGGTGACCCCTGCGCTAGAGAATCAAGAGTGCTTACTCCGCATGTCAACATCTCCGTTCGGTGCCACACCAACAAAATGCCGGGGCAAACATTTCCAGATCAACACCGTGTGAAAAAAAAAAAGAGTCCACGACAAAAGGAGATCATGTCCGCAGGAACCTACCACATAGCGAAGGACATACACTATTTGATTTCCTACAATGCAGCTCATTTTTATTTGACACTTATTGAAATATCTTGTGTGACATGTTCTTAAACTATTGCAGTGGCGTTCTGTACAAAAAGTGCACTTTAATTCAGTGTTGTTTTGATAAGTCATCTTAGTGACATCATGCACAAAAGTGCACTCATAGCATGTTTTAAAATGTCTCTGACAATCTTGCACTTTCTGTTTTGGAAATGACATGAATGTTTGTGCCACTGCTTAATAACTGTTTAATAAATACACTTTTGCTAAATTGACTTAGTTGTGATTTCCCTCTCTGCATGAAAGTTTAAAATGAGCATATATTAATGCAGTATGAAGAAGAATGTTTTAATGTAGACACATAAAATCATCATACTGCTGTGATTATATGCATCAGGTGTTCATTCAAGGCTAAGGCAAGATATCGAGATATATATTGTGTATCGCGATTTGGCCTAAAAATATTGAGATATTAAAAAAGGGCCATATCGCCCAGCCCTAGTGTGTGCCCTCAGAAACTAAGTATGCAGTGTACATAGCGGAAGTGTTCGACTTGAGACCCAGCCATTGTTTTAGTGCTGCATCGTGTGGATGGGCGTGGTTTGAAGCTTTCGGTTTCAATTTGCCTTTATGTAAAGTTAGGCTTGAACTTTGAACTCTGCCTAGCAATACGTCGCTAAGCTAATGTAGTTTTCCAAATTATTATAGTTAATACATAATGCATAATGAATGGTACATAATGTTTTTAAAGTACGGATCAAATTTGACTTGTTTTAATTAAATTGAGTCAGGCAGTGAGAGAGACTACTAGCTAGGTTCGCCGCCATTTTTATATCAAACATATAGATAGATATTTTATAGATAGATATATTGATTCCTGAAGGAATCAATAAAGTACTATCTATCTATATCAGGGGTCACCAACCTTTTTGAAACCAAGAGCTACTTCTTGGGTAGTGATTAATGCGAAGGGCTACCAGTTTGATACACACTTAAATAAATTGCCAGAAATAGCCAATTTGCTCAATTTACCTTTAACTCTATGTTATTATTAATAATTAATGATATTTAAACTTAATTGAACGGTTTAAAAGAGGGGAAAACACGAAAAAAATGACAATTAAATTTTGAAACATAGTTCATCTTCAATTTCGACTCTTTAAAATTCAAAATTCAAACGAACAAAAGAAGAGAAAAACTTTTATAAAAATTTTATGGAACATCATTAGTAATTTTTCCTGATTAAGATTAATTTTAGAATTTTGATGACATGTTTTAAATAGGTTAAAATCCAATCTACACTTTGTTAGAATATATAACAAATTGGACCAAGCTATATTTCTAACAAAGACAAATCATTATTTCTTCTAAATTTTCCAGAACAAATTTTTTTAAAGAAATTCAAAAGACTTTGAAATAAGATTTTAATTTGATTCTACAGATTTTCTAGATTTGCCAGAATAATTTTTTTGAATTTTAATCATAATAAGTTTGAAGAAATATTTCACAAATATTCTTCGTCGAAAAAACAGAAGCTAAAATGAAGAATTAAATTAAAATGTATTTATTATTCTTTACACACAAATTTTTTTTTTACTTTAACATTGATTTAAATTGTCAGGAAAGAAGAGGAAGGAATTTAAAAGGTAAAAATGTATATGTGTTTAAAAATCCTAAAATAATTTTTAATGTTGTATTTTTTCTCTAAAATTGTCTTTCTGAAAGTCATAAGAAGCAAAGTAAAAAAATTAATTTATTTAAACAAGTGAAGACCAAGTCTTTAAAATATTTTCTTGGATTTTTTAATTCTATTTGAGTTTTGTCTCTCTTAGAATAAAAAATGTCGGGCAAAGCGAGACCAGCTTGCTAGTAAATAAATGCAATTTAAAAAATAGAGGCAGCTCACTGGTAAGTGCTGCTATTTGAGCTATTTTTAGAACAGGCCAGCGGGCGACTCATCTGGTCCTTACGGGCTACCTGGTGCCCGCGGGCACCGCGTTGGTGACCCCTGATCCATATGTTTGATATAAAAATGGCGGCGAACCTAGCTAGTAGTCTCTCTCACTGCCTGACTCAATTTAATTAAAACAAGTCAAATTTGATCCGTACTTTAAAAACATTATGTACCATTCATTATACATTATGTATTAATATAAAAGATTATGAATTAAATCCACCAAAGTGCGACCTTGGCTACATGTCAACCACCTGTTTACGTCTCACCACTAAACTTACACATTTTGACAACATTAGCTAAATGACAACATTAGCTAAATGAGTATAATGGCGCGGTCTTCATAGTTGTCCACCACCCCAACAAATACTTCATAAGTCGTCCTAGCGAACACGTCCTAAATATATATTTAGTTGTCCACCACCCAAAATACTTCATAAGTCGTCGTAGCGAACACGTCCTAAATATATCCCGTCCTCACCTCCAGGTAGGACGCCATGTCTGCCCCGGTGCGTCTCACAGACGGAGCCCAGGACTCATGCTGCGTTGTCGGTGTGGTGGCTGGAGCAGACGACGAAGGTGGTGGTGGTGATAAAGGTGGTGGTGGTGGTGGGTGGTGTCGCTCCTCCGGCGGGAGTTAAGCCGGTTACGTCACGATCCACTTTCCCTGCCTAATAATAATCTGATCTGGACGACTCAGGAGACTAATTGTTCTGTTTCTAAAGGAGAGGGAGCTGATGACGCAGTAAAAAAATAAAAATAAATTAAAAAAAAAAAAAAAAGTAAAGATCTAATGCACTCTCGTTGCCTTTAATATCATGCTCGTCATGCTTTTATAATATTTTTTTTTTTTTTTTTTTTTACATTTGTATAGACTGCCAACCTTCAGACCTCCGATTTCGGGAGGTGGGTGGGGGGCGTGGTTAAGAAGGAGGAGTATATTTACAGGTAAAATTCACCAAGTCAAGTATTTCATATATATATATATATATATATATATATATATATATATATATATATATATATATATATATATATATATATATATATATATATATATATATCTACATCAGGGGTCACCAACCTTTTTGAAACCAAGAGCTACTTCTTGGGTACTGATTAATGCGAAGGGCTACCAGTTTGATACACACTTAAATAAATTGCCGGAAATAGCCAATTTGCTCAATTTACCTTTAACTCTATGTTATTATTAATAATTAATGATATTTACACTTAATTGAACGGTTTAAAAGAGGAGAAAACACGAAAAAAATGACAATTAAATCTTGAAACATAGTTCATCTTCAATTTCGACTCTTTAAAATTCAAAATTCAACCGAAAAAAAGAAGAGAAAAACTAGCTAATTCGAATCTTTTTGAAAAAAATAAAAAAAGAATTTATGGAACATCATTAGTAATTTTTCCTGATTAAGATTAATTTTAGAATTTTGATGACATGTTTTAAATAGGTTAAAATCCAATCTACACTTTGTTAGAATATATAACAAATTGGACCAAGCTATATTTCTAACAAAGACAAATCATTATTTCTTCTAGATTTTCCAGAACAAAAATTTTAAAAGAAATTCAAAAGACTTTGAAATAAGATTTAAATTTGATTCTACAGATTTTCTAGATTTGCCAGAATAATTTATTTGAATTTTAATCATAATAAGTTTGAAGAAATATTTCACAAATATTCTTCATCAAAAAAACAGAAGCTAAAATGAAGAATTAAATTAAAATGTATTTATTATTCTTTACAATAAAAAAGATACATTCACTTGAACATTGATTTAAATTGTCAGGAAAGAAGAGGAAGGAATTTAAAAGGTAAAAAGGTATATATGTTTAAAAATCCTAAAATCATTTTTAAGGTTGTATTTTTTCTCTAAAATTGTCTTTCTGAAAGTTATAAGAAGCAAAGTAAAAAAATAAATGAATTTATTTAAACAAGTGAAGACCAATCCTTAAAATATTTTCTTGGATTTTCAAATTCTACTTGAGTTTTGTCTCTCTTAGAATTAAAAATGTCGGGCAAAGCGAGACCAGCTTGCTAGTAAATAAATACAATTTAAAAAAATAGAGGCAGCTCACTGGTAAGTGCTGCTATTTGAGCTATTTTTAGAACAGGCCAGCGGGCTACTCATCTGGTCCTTACGGGCTACCTGGTGCCCGCGGGCACCGCGTTGGTGACCCCTGATCTACATCCTGAAAATACGCAAACAAAACTGTGTTTAGATCATTGATACTTCAAACTTGCATAAATAAATCTTAAGGAATATAACATAACTTGGCTTCTGAGAGCTTCAAAATGTAATGAATAAAATGCAAAAGTTGTTGATAAACAAGCAATTATTTTAATAATTAAATATGGTCATTTTAAATGAATTATTATGAAAACATTTATTATTTCAAATATGTTTATTTGAATGTATAATTCTACGGCTGGATGTAATAGGGAGTCAGAAAAAATACAAATAAAAATACAATTAATTTTGATGTTTTTAGCAAAATATAGTAAAAATGTATTTAATAAATATATTTATTTTTAGGTAAGATAAACATAATAATACAAGTTATCTCTAGTCTGGATGATTTAGTTCTTGTCACCCTGTTGGACTCCTCACTCAGGTCCACATGGAGCTGGAGGGGGCGTGGCCTCCAGCTCCGGCTGAAAATCGGGAGATTTTCGGGAGAATATTTGTCCCGGGAGGTTTTCGGGAGAGGCTCTGAATTTCGGGAGTCTCCCGGAAAATTCGGGAGGGTTGGCAAGTATGGTATAGAGATGTCCTATCGGCCGATAAATGCTTTTAAATGTAATATCTGAAATTATCAGTATCGTTTTTTTTTTTTATCAGTATCGATTTTTTTTTTTTTATTAAATCAACATAAAAAACACAAGATACACTTACAATTAGTGCACCAACCCAAAAAACCTCCCTCCCCCCATTTCTTTCTGTTATCAATATTCTGGTTCCTACATTATATATCAATATATATCAATACAGTCTGCAAGGGATACAGTCCGTAAGCACACATGATTGTGCGTGCTGCTGCTCCACTAATAGTACTAACCTTTAACACTTAATTTTACTCATTTTCATTAATTACTAGTTTCTATGTAACTGTTTTTATTATGGTTAGCTAATTCGACTTGTTTTGGAAAGTCTTGACAAGCCAAATTTTCTTGTTCTATTGGCAGATAATTTTGCTTAGTTCAAATAAAATACCCCTCATTTTAGTATTTTTTTTTCTCTTGTTTTTGAACACTGACTTTTTTTGCAGTGCACTTTCTGTGAGCTACAAAAAAATCGACTGGTGAAAAGTGCAATCCACAACATGAGGAACACCTGCACAAAACATAAATTTTCTAGTTTAGTTTAGTTTAGTTTAGTTTATTAAGGATCCCCATTAGTCTACACCGCAGTGGAGACTATTCTTCCTGGGGGTCCGGGCAAAAAAAACATCACACAATCACAAAACAAAATATTACAATGCAGTACAACATGATCAATAATAAAATGTTGTAATACAAAAATAGCAACAAAAAAGAACAAAAAAACCCAAAAAACAATAACGTTGAGTTTACATAATAATGTTCATACCAAAGATAAAAAGAGCAATATAAAAATAGATATATATTTTTGCAAAAATAAAACAAAGAACCGATGGCCAATAATATACACATTAGTGTACCAAAGGCAAACAATAAGTGACGAAAAAGTACCATTTTCTACTGCTTGTCCCATAATCAATAAAATAGTCAATAATCAATAAAACCAGTCAGGCGAGCTGGCTTGTTTTAGTATGTTTTTTTGTTTGAGGACAAACATGACACAAAGCTTCCCAATTGTTAGAACTACCACCGTTTAATATGCCTGTGTGTATGCTTCACCGATGACACTATTTGGTCAACATCCCTTTGTCCTACTCATTTCGCCGGTTCTTGAACTCACCATAGTGTGGACTGTGACAAGTTTGTTAACATGTAAAAAATCTTCCACTCCTTTGTCTCATTTTGTCCACCAAAAGTTTTATACTGTGCGTGAATACACACACACAGGTGAGCTTTGTTGATGTTATTGACTTGTTGGGAGTGCTAATCAATGCTAACATGTCTAGCTGTATGTACATATTGCATCATTACGTCTCATTTGTCGTTATATTTGAGCTCATTTGATATCCTTTACTTTGATCCTCTTTGTATATAATTTAGTTGTGACCACATTATCTGTATGCAATATTGGCTGCATTTCTGATAGTTGTGTGCCACGTTGTTCCAGACCACAGCAAACATTACCCAGCTTGCCAAAGATTGTAATACATTTATTAAAAGAAGACAGCCTTAACTTGGACACAAACATCTATACCTCTGGCCATTAAAAGACAGTCATTTCCAGGAGTTATCTCACCTTCTGAGTAGCCTCTGAGTTACTAATGGTTTCTAATGTTGTAAAAATGTGTAGACTAAATATTAAATTTCAACATTTCTGTCAACAAAAATAAACTGCAACACAGTCATTTTGATAGTAGGCTATTATGGGAGACCGGGCTTTCTGCTCCGTCGCTCCCAGTCTGTGGAACGCTCTCCCTGACCACCTGAGGGCACCACAGACTGTGGATGCTTTTAAAAAAAAGGCTTAAAACCCCCTTTTTTTTTTTTTTTAGATATATGCATACTAGTTTTAGCCATTTGTCTGTTGCAGTTTAAATTTTTTTTTTTTTTTAATAAACTGTAGCACTTTGAGGTTGTTTACTCAATGTAAAGTGCTTTTTACAAATAAAATCTATTATTATTATTATAGCTAATATAGACACTACGTGTTGCCTTCAATATAAGACTTTTAATTTTTTGCCGCTCCAGACAGGTTTTTCTTTTTGGTCCAATATGGCTCTTTCAACGTTTTGGGTTGCTGACCCCCGTTGTAGGGTAAGAGGCTGGGTACACAAAGGACACAAACAACCACTCACACTCATAATTACATCTATGGATGATTCACAGCAGGGATATGCAATTGAATTATTTTTTGGGGGCCACATTTACAGAACGATTTCAGATCGCTATTATTCTTATTTTGTACACTACCGTTCAAAAGTTTGGGGTCACATTGAAATGTCCTTATTTTTTAAGGAAAAGCACTGTACTTTTCAATGAAGATAACTTTAAACTAGTCTTAACTTTAAAGAAATACACTCTATACCAGGGGTCACCAACGCGGTGCCCGCGGGCACCAGGTAGCCCAAAAGGACCAGATGAGTAGCCCGCTGGCCTGTTCTAAAAATAGCTCAAATAGCAGCACTTACCAGTGAGCTGCCTCTATTTTTTAAATTGCATTTATTTACTAGCAAGCTGGTCTCGCTTTGCCCGACATTTTTAATTCTAAGAGAGACAAAACTCAAATAGAATTAAAAAATCCAAGAAAATATTTTAAAGACTTGGTCTTCACTTGTTTAAATAAATTCATTTTTTTTTTTTTACTTTGCTTCTTATAACTTTCAGAAAGACAATTTTAGAGAAAAAATACAACCTTAAAAATTATTTTAGGATTTTTAAACACATATACCTTTTTACCTTTTAAATTCCTTCCTCTTCTTTCCTGACAATTTAAATCAATGTTAAAGTAATTTTTTTTTGTGTGTGTAAAGAATAATAAATACATTTTAATTTAATTCTTCATTTTAGCTTCTGTTTTTTCAACGAAGAATATTTGTGAAATATTTCTTCAAACTTATTATGATTAAAATTAAAAAAAAATATTCTGGCAAATCTAGAAAATCTGTAGAATCAAATTAAAATCTTATTTCAAAGTCTTTTGAATTTCTTTTAAAAATGTTGTTCTGGAAAATCTAGAAGAAATAATGATTTGTCTTTGTTAGAAATATAGCTTGGTCCAATTTGTTATATATTCTAACAAAGTGTAGATTGGATTTTAACCTATTTAAAACATGTCATCAAAATTCTAAAATTAATCTTAATCAGGAAAAATTACTAATGATGTTCCATAAATTCTTTTTTTAAGTTTTTCTCTTCTTTTTTTCGTTTGAATTTTAAAGAGTCGAAATTGAAGATGAACTATGTTTCAAAATGTAATTGTCATTTTTTTCGTGTTTTCTCCTCGTTTAAACTGTTCAATTAAGTTTAAATATCATTAATTATTAATAATAACATAGAGTTAAAGGTAAATTGAGCAAATTGGCTATTTCTGGCAATTTATTTAAGTGTGTATCAAACTGGTTGCCCTTCGCATTAATCACTACCCAAGAAGTAGCTCTTGGTTTCAAAAAGGTTGGTGACCCCTGCTCTATACATTGCTAATGTGGTAAATGACTATTCTAGCTGCAAATGTCTGGTTTTTGGTGCAATATCTACATAGGTGCATAGAGGCCCATTTCCAGCAACTATCACTCCAGTGTTCTAATGGTACAATGCGTTTGCTCATTGGCTCAGAAGGCTAATTGATGATTAGAAAACCCTTGTGCAATCATGTTCACACATCTGAAAACAGTTTAGCTCATTACAGAAGCTACAAAACTGACCTTCCTTTGAGCAGATTGAGTTTCTGGAGCATCACATTTGTGGGGTCAATTAAACGCCAGAAAAAGAGAACTTTCATCTGAAACTCGACAGTCTATTCTTGTTCTTAGAAATGAAGGCTATTCCACAAAATTGTTTGGGTGACCCCAAACTTTTGAACGGTAGTGTATATTCCAGAGATTTGGAGAACCAGCGTCCTCTGCAGTAGACATTTGATTTTGGTCTGTTTATTTGAGCAGATGTTTTTGTGGACCTTCTGCAAAAACAGAAGCTGGATCATCTCTATGAATCTGAACTGAACAGGCCACCAATGATGAAAAAGGGAGGACTTCAAATGGAACACCACTCGTAGAACAAAAGACTACAAAGAACAGCAACAACTTATTTACATATTTTACATTACGAAAAAAAAATTTAACTGCCAAACAATAAATCCCAAGTTTGGACCCCAGCGTCCTGTTTGTTGGCCAGGTTAAATGTCAATGCAAGGACCTTCCAATGTGTTTAGTGGTCCAAGTCCTGCTATACAACAGCAGCACAGCACTCTCCTGTTTTTAGGATTTTGCTGCAAAATTGTTTGTCCCCCAAGGTCTGAACTGAACTTGGGACGCCAGTTGAGTTGAGAGTCGCTAACATACAAACCCCGTTTCCGTATGAGTTGGGAAATTGTGTTAGAGGTAAATATAAACGAGAATACAATGATTTGCAAATTCTTTTCAACCCATAATCAGTTGAATATGCTACAAAGACAACATATTTGATGTTCAAACTGATAAACTTTTTTTTTGTGCAAATAATCATTAACTTTAGAATTTGACGCCAGCAACACGTGACAAAGAAGTTGGGAAAGGTGGCAATAAATACTGATAAAGTTGAGGAATGCTCATCAAAACACTTATTTGGAACATCCCACAGGTGTGCAGGCTAATTGGGAACGGGTGGGTGCCATGATTGGGTGTAAAAGTAGATTCCATGAAATGCTCAGTCATTCACAAACAAGGATGGGGCGAGGGTCACCACTTTGTCAACAAATGCCTGAGCAAATTGTTGAACGGTTTAAGAAAAACCTTTCTCAAGCAGCTATTGCAAGGAATTTAGGGATTTCACCATCTACGCTCCGTAATATCATCAAAGGGTTCAGAGAATCTGGAGAAATCACTACACGTAAGCCCGTGATCTTCCATCCCTCAGGCTGTACTGCATCAACAAGCGACATCAGTGTGTAAAGGATATCACCACATGGGCTCAGGAACACTGCAGAAACCCCCTGTCAGTAACTACAGTTGGTCGCTACATCTGTAAGTGCGAGTTAAAACTCTCCTATGCGAGGCGAAAACCGTTTTATCAACAACACCCAGAAACGCCGTCGCCTTCGCTGGGCCTGAGCTCATCTAAGATGGACTGATACAAAGTGGAAAAGTGTTCTGTGGTCTGACGAGTCCACATTTCAAATTGTTTTTGGAAACTGTGGACGTTGTGTCCTCCGGACCAAAGAGGAAAAGAACCATCCGAAGCGCAAAGTGTAAAAGCCAGCATGTGTGATGGTATGGGGGTGTATTAGTGCCCAAGACATGGGTAACTTACACATCTGCGAAGGCGCCATTAATGCTGAAAGGTATATACAGATCTTGGAGCAACATATGTTGCCATCCAAGCAACGTTACCATGGACGCCCCTGCTTATTTCAGCAAGACAATGGCAAGCCACGTGTTACATCAACGTGGCTTCATAGTAAAAGAGTGCGGGTACTAGACTGGCCTGCCTGTAGTCCAGACCTGTCACCCATTGAAAATGTGTGAAGGCTAAAATATGAGAAGGGAGACTGTTGAACAACTTAAGCTGTACATCAAGCAAGAATGGGAAAGAATTCCACCTGAGAAGCTTCAAAAATGTGTCTCCTCAGTTCCCAAACGTTTACCGAGTGTCGTTAAAAGGAAAGGCCATGTAACACAGTGGTGAACACGCCCTTTCCCAACTACTTTGGCACGTGTTGCAGCCATGAAATTCTAAGTTTATGAGTTTGAACATCAAATATGTTGTCTTTGTAGTGCATTCAATTGAATATGGCTTGAAAAGGATTTGCAAATCATTGTATTCCGTTCATATTTACATGTAACACAATTTCCCAACTCATATGGAAACGGGGTTTGTACGTTAAACTTGTGAGGAAGCCAGCAACAACACAAGCATTGGGAGAACATGCAAACTCCTGACAATGAGGCAGATGCGATGAAATCCAACACAAAAATGGACTGAATGATACTGACGAGTGTTTCTAAAGATTGTGCTCCTTAAGGTGCATGAACAGGGTAAAGGAAAGTCAACAAATGTCCCAAAGGAAAGAATGGGGGTTGATTTAAAGTTCACTATATTTACTTGTCCTTTAACATTTACATTTCAGGGGGAAAAAACCAGCCATAGAAGAGTGATATCTTAAAAAAAACAATCACCAACTGTAATATGGTTCCAATTTAATAAATGATAAAGCATCTTACAAAAGAGCTGCAGCACAGCATGAAAAGTATGGCAACTGTGAAAAGCGATGTGGTCAGAAGAAAGAAGCCAACAAGTCTTTCTACAGTGCTGCTTGTGTGTCAGCTGACAGCTTCCTCATTTACACTCCTACTTATAGCCCACACCCACATTCAGAGGCTGCAGCACCATCCACACCAAGACAAAGTCAGGTGACGCTTGACCTACGACAAAGAAACTCATTTTTTCTTTTTCTCGTCTTTCTTGGCGCCGGCGTCCGTTTTGTCCTTCTCCTTGTCCTTCTCGTCTTTTTTCTCCTTGTCGTCCTTCTTCTCCTTCTTGCCTTCCTCCTTCTCCTGGCCTTCTTTCTTCTCTGCGTCCCGGTTGGATATCTTGTTGTTGATCAGGTTGTGCAGAGCCACCACGGAGCGTATGAGCGAGGCCAAGTAGACCACCAGCATTTGGTCGTTGGTCTTAAGGTAGAAGGCTTTGGTGAACTCCTGCAAGGACAACAACACTGTCAGAGGCAGGTCTTCTTCTGGGACAACACCCGACCTGAGATGAAAGCTCAGGTTTACAAAAAAATAAAAACACCTCTACATTTACTTCAGTATGTGTGTATAAATGATATATACACATTTAGTTGTACAGTATGTGTGTATAAAGGATATATATACACATTTAGCTGTACAGTTTGTGTGTATAAAATGTATACACACAAACTGTACAGCTAAATGTGTATATATATCATTTATACTATAAATGATATATATACACATTTAGTTGTACAGTATGTGTGTATAAATGATATATACACATTTAGCTGTACAGTATGTGTGTATAAATGATATATATACACATTTAGCTGTACAGTATGTGTGTATAAATGATATATATACACATTTAGCTGTACAGTATGTGTGTATAAATGATATATATACACATTTAGCTGTACAGTATGTGTGTATAAATGATATATATACACATTTAGCTGTACAGTATGTGTGTATAAATGATATATATACACATTTAGCTGTACAGTATGTGTGTATAAATGATATATATACATTTAGCTGTACAGTATGTGTGTATAAAAGATATATACACATTTAGCTGTACAGTATGTGTGTATAAATGATATATACACATTTAGTTGTACAGTTTGTGTGTATAAATGATATATACACATTTAGCTGTACAGTATGTGTATATAAAGGATATATACACACATTTAGCTGTACAGTATGTGTGTATAAATGATATATACACATTTAGCTGTACAGTATGTGTATGTAAATGATATATATACACATTTAGCTGTACAGTGTGTGTGTATAAATGATATATACACATTTAGCTGTACAGTATGTGTGTATAAATGATATATATACACATTTAGCTGTACAGTATGTTTGTATAAATTATATATATACACATTTAGCTGTACAGTATGTGTGTATAAATGATATATACACATTTAGCTGTACAGTATGTGTGTATAAAAGATATATACACATTTAGCTGTACAGAATGTGTGCTTGGGTCCCTTTTTTTCAGGAACACTAATACCAAAAGTCACAATGTCCCATAGAATTCTAAAAAAATTATGACAGACCACCTAAAAAAAACAACGGAATGGAATTGTACAGTTTTTTACTGAAATGTACATGAAAATGAGAACGTGGGATTTATAATATTAACTATGAATAATAAAAGACTGAATATTAACAACACATGAACATCTTTTACTTCTCAGACCAGCTCCTCCATAGACATATTTTACAATCAAGCAAAACAACACAAATGTAACAGCAAGATATGAATGCAAAGTGTAATAAACACTTACAATATGATAAATTATCACTTTTATGCAGAACTTTGTTGTAAAAATCTGCTTCCACATCTGTTCCTGCCACATGTGTTTGGGGCTGGCTGCTCTGAAAACAAGCCCCGCCCACTCTGCTTTGTTCCTGGTCTGAGTTGCTGTGACGTAGATTACCCTAATAACTCCTATAACACCCAAAAGTGCAGATTTCAACCATTGAAATACTTTCTACAGTTCAAGACTTCCGTCCATCCATTTTCTACCGCTTGTCCCTTTTGGGGTCGCGAGGGGTGCTGGAGCCTATCTCCGCTGTATTTGGGCGGAAGGCGGGGTACACCCTGGACAAGTCCCCACCTCATTATGGTCATTTAAAGGCCTACTGAAAGCCACTACTACCAACCACGCAGTCTGATAGTTTATATATCAATGATGAAATCTTAACATTGCAACACATGCCAATACGGCCGGGTTAACTTATAAAGTGACATTTTAAAATTCCCGCCACACTTCCGGTTGGAAAACTCCTTTGGATATGATTTATGCGCGTGACGTCACAAAAGCAACGGAAGTGGTTGGACCCCATCGGACCCGATAGAAAAGCCTCTTGTTTTCTTCGACAAAATTCCACAGTATTCTGGACATCTGTGTTGGTGAATCTTTTGCAATTTGTTTAATGAACAATGGAGACTGCAAAGAAGAAAGTTGTAGGTGGGATCGATCGGTGTCTTAGCGGCTAAGTACAATACTGTAATATCTGTGATATTTGAATTAGTGTACTGTCTTTAAGGGTTTGGGGAACGCGCATGCGCGAGTGAGTTGGCGGAGAACTCGAGTGTGTGTGAGCGTGAGTTTTGGCTAACAGCAGCTCGTGTATGTGTGTGCGTTACTTTTTGAACTACAACCAGTTACCGCTTGTTAATAAAGCGATTGAGCAATTTGTTTAATGGACAATGGAGACTGCAAATAAGAAAGTTGTAGGTGCGATCGGTGGAGCGGCGGACTACAGCAACACCAACACCAGGAGGTTGTGTTGTGTTTTGAGCAGGATAGCAGACGCACTACGGTGAGTCTAGCATGTGACGTACGTAACTTTGGGGAAATATATGTTTCTTGCCGACTCTGATGGTGGCCGGGGTGTCGTCAAAAGCGTACAACGCCCGCCGCCGCATCTAAGTTAGCTTCTGTTTTTTTAGCTTCGCCAAGCAGAATATTATTAATCGTGTATTTACATGTTCATGGTTTAATAGTATTATTGATCTTCTGTCTATCCATCCAGTCAGGGTTTTTTTAAATTTAGTTTCTATCTGCATTTGAGACTGACGCTATCACGTTGGCTACGCAGCTAGGTTAGCTTCTATTTTTTTAGTTTCGCCATGCGGAATATTATTAATCGTGTATTTACATGTTCATGGTTTAATAGTATTATTGATCTTCTGTCTATCCATCCAGTCAGGGTTTTTTTAATTTAGTTTCTATCTGCATTTGAGACTGATGCTATCACGTTGGCTACGTAGCTAGGTTAGCTTCTATTTTTTTTAGCTTCGCAAAGCTGAATTATTAATCGTGTATTTACATGTTCAGTCACTGTGAATGTCCATTTCGCGTTCTCGACTCTCATTTTCAAGAGGATATAGTATCTGAGATGGTTTAAAATACAAATCTGTGATCCACAATAGAAAAAGGAAAGAGTGTGGAATCCAATGAGCCAGCTTGTACCTAAGTTACGGTCAGAGCGAAAAAAGATACGTCCATCACTGCCTCTCAAGTCCTTCACTGTAACGTTCCTCATCTACGAATCTTTCATCCTCGCTCAAATTAATGGGGTAATCGTCACTTTCTCGGTCCGAATCTCTCTCGCTCCATTGTAAACAACGGGGAATTGTGAGCAGCACTACCGCTTGTGACGTCACGCTACTTCCGGTACAGGCAAGGCTTTTTTTTATCAGCGAGAAAAAGTTGCGAACTTTATCGTCGATTTTCTCTACTAAATCCTTTCAGCAAAAATATGGCAATATCGCGAAATGATCAAGTATGACACATAGAATGGATCTGCTATTCCCCTTTAAATAAAAAAATGTAATTTCAGTAGGCCTTTAAAAAACAGTTTTGATGTTAAAGGTATAAAAAAATGATGTAAAACGTCTGGCGGGCCGGATTGAAAATCTTAATGGGCCGCATTTTTCCCAGGTCTGCCTTATAACAAAGACTAGTATCTGCATGCATACTGCGCTCTGCTGGCCAACAGAGAAAATGCAGGTCAAGGGTGACTAACGTGACATTTCACCAGCAGCGTGTGTGAATGTGATGTGTAATGTCATTCCGGGTATAATAACACACTATATTAGTACAGACCATTTAGCATGATCTTGCTGTTTAAATGTGAGTACTTACATAACTAGGCTCGTGTTGCTGACATTCGTGTCTTCCTGTTTCGCTCCATTGTGTCATATATTACGTATCCATTACATTGGACACGTTCAGAGTTAGTGTATTGAAAAAAGGAATAAATCACACAATAGCACTTCTTGTGTAGTTCTGTAAGAGTGCAAAAACACTGCTGCAGACACACAAAGTTGCGTCTAAAGCTGGGTACACACAAAGACAAACAGGCTGTTTTTATCTTGATTTTACCACTTCCCACTAAAAATGGAAAATGCCTGATTATTTTATGTCTTATAAAATTGTCTTATGGGTTTGTCTTGTAGTGTCAGGTGTGTCTTGAGTGTTTTGTCCCGATGACTGAATCTAAAAGAGGTCGGTCGACTGTCTAAACCAGGGGTGCCCATTACATCGATCACGAGCTGCCGGTCAATGGTGGAGGGTGTGTCAGTCGATCGCCTGCCAGGCATTAAAAAAGACCTAAAAATGATCGATCATCAATCTTCACCAAGAGCACATAGGGCTGTGAGCGCACTTGTTTTTATTAGCATGCACAAATTGGCACAATCAACCACGGTTGAATTTCAGCTGTGCGTGTCAGCCTTCAATAATGAAAACAGGCGTTTAGGAAATAAAAGACAATTAGGCCAAACGCAATAATTGAAGGCACATCTTAATATGCATAATTAAACCTTAATTAAGCAAAAATATTTCTCCGGCCCGGCTGCACCAAATAATAATATAAATCCATTTAATAAAGTCCAAATACAAATAAGGCAACAAGAGGAGGATCCCACAATTCTTTTTTGTAAAGTAAATTTGTACAGCCGATATGGGCATCTACATTAACAATATGATTTGCCTGAGAAGCTAGACAGGACACAAAAAAAAAAAATAAATATATACATTTTTTTTAAAGCAAAAATATGATTTATTCGATTACTCGATATAATCGATCGGGATATTCGATAGAATACTCTATAGCTGCAGCTCTAATTGTAACTAGAGATGAACGATAATATCGGCATGCCGATATTATCGGCCGATAAATGCTTTAAAATGTAATATCGGAAATTATCGGTATCGTTTTTTTTATTAACGGTATGGGTTTTTATTTTATTTTTTATTAAATCAACATAAAAAACACAAGATACACTTACAATTAGTGCACCAACCCAAAAAACCTCCCTCCCCCATTTACACTCATTCACACAAAAGGGTTGTTTATTTCTGTTATTAATATTCTGCTTCCTACATTATACATCAATATATATCAATACAGTCTGCAAGGGATACAGTCCGTAAGCACACATGATTGTGCGTGCTGCTGCTCCACTAATAGTACTAACCTTTAACAGTTAATTTTACTAATTTTCATTAATTACTAGTTTCTATGTAACTGTTTTTATATTGTTTTACGTTCTTTTTTATTCAAGAAAATGTTTTTAATTCATTTATCTTATTAATTTTTTAAAAAGGACCTTATCTTCACCATACCTGGTAGTCCAAATTAGGCATAATAATGTGTTAATTCCACGACTGTATATATCGGTATATATCGGTATCAGTTGATATTGGTATCGGTAATTAAGAGTTGGACAATATCGGAATATCGGATATCGGCAAAAAAGCCATTATCGGACATTCCTAACTGTAACGCTAAGTGTTTGACATTTTTTAAGCCTTTATCGTGTCCGAAAAATGACAGTTTTCCTTTTATGTGGTATCAATGAGATTATTAGTCCTATGTTGATGTGATAAAACCTCTTTCTTGTTTGGAAGATACAAACAATTGTAACTGTAATTTCTCCCTGCACATAATACGTATTTATTAAGGAGTTTGGATGTACTATTCATTTATGTAAAATGTTCATTTAATGTAATATTGCCTGACAAAAAGTGATTCAATGTAATATTTTGATATTTACACATCACAGAATACCCTTATGAGCAGTACATATATCAAAATCAAGTACCTACTGTACTGTTTACTTGTTGAAATACCCTTTTTAGAGCTAAAATGGACCCAAACGACCACTTTGCCCTCGTCAGCCAGACAACTTTGATTTTGGGGCGGCAGCGGTAAAGTTTGGATCCATGAAGGAAAGAAGAAAGCCAATGAATTTTTATAACTGAATACATTTTCATATGCATAAACATTTGTTTTCTTTTGTATCATTTTTTTTATTAATTAAGTAGCGTTTATGACAACGTTTTTCCAAAACAATATAGAATGTGAGATATAACAGGATAATGCATACATTTATCATTTGTTTTCAAAATGCTTACAAAAAAGTGGGACCCCATTTTGAAAATGCCAACACTGGTACCCCACAGATTCCAGCGTGAAGGCTAGATTTAGGACAACACACTTACAATACAGTATTGTGGGACCTCTGAGACACATTACATATTGGTTATCAATTCTATATGTGAACTTTAACTTTTTTTTCCTCAACGTGCCTTCAGGCAGATACAATGTCAAATTAAAGCTGCAAGCAGCGTTGGTCGGGTCCGCATATTTGGCAGGTGCTAGTTGCTGAAGGATGTCAATCTATGAAATGTAGGTCTAAGTGAGACCTACATAGAGGTTTTTGTTTCATGTCTCTAAGACGTTCCTACCGGAAGTTACAAGCAGTTTTGTCTGAGTTTTCCTCTGAGGAGCAGTTTTGTCTCTGTTTTATTCAGAAATTTCGCCAGAGCGCAATTTTGAGTTTTGGGGTTCGGTTATTTTTTTAGATCGCAATTTCCACCAGTCCTGATGTGTGTGAAAAGTTTGGTGAGTTTTGAAGTATTTTAAGGGGGTCAAATTACAGCTCAAAGAGGCAAAAATTTGTGTTTTTAGTCATTTTTTGTGTTGAAGGGAAAATTGCCAACTTCCTGTTGGTTTTTGCCCGAGAATGTGAAATTATGAAATGTAGGTCTAAGTCAGACCTACATAGAGGTTTTTGTTTCATGTCTCTACGACCTTCCTAGTGGGAGTTACAGGCAGTTTGTCTTTGTTTTTTCCTAGGGGGCGCTAGAGCGCAATTTTGATTTTTGGGGTTTGGTTTTTTTATTATATGGCAATTTTCGCAGGTCCTGATGTGTGTGTCAAATTTGGTGAGTTTTGAAGCATGTTAAGTGGGTCAAATTAGAGTTTTTTGTGGCGGCGGAATAATAATAATAAACCTTACAATAACAATAGGTTCCTTTGTACCTGTATAAAGGACTCCCTGTGGGAGTCCTTTATACAGGGTACATGCGAACCCTAATAAAATGTCATAATGTAGGCTAACAGTATTTCATACCTCATAAAATAATATTCAAGAGTAAGCACTTACCAGGAGATTGACGTCTGGCAGCAGGTTGAAGACGTCCTGCAGCTGGTAGATGATCTGGTGGTTGATGGGAAGTTTCCCCGCCACCACCCTTTCCAGGTACGAGCGAATGTCCAGCAGCTTGGAGTTGAGCCCCTTCAAACCGTGGACCTGGTTCGTGATGCGCTGCGAAAGCGTGCCCACTGTGGTGTCCTTAATGTCCCTGCAGGCGGCATTTAGCAAATACGAGAACCTTTTAATTGCAACGTAGTTTAGACGGGATCATCAGCTCCTCTGCTGTTTGTTAAGTTAAGTTAAAGTACCAATGATTGTCACACACACACTAGGTGTGGTGAAATTTGTCCTCTGCATTTGACCCATACCCTTGTTCACCCCCTGGGAGGTGAGGGGAGCAGTGAGCAGCATTTTTGGTGATTTAACACCCAATTCCAACCCTTGATGCAGAGTGCCAAGCAGGGAGGTAATGGCTCCCATTTTTATAGTCTTTGGTATGACTCGGCTGGGGTTTGAACTAAGGCTGCAGCTAACGATTATTTTTCTATCGATTAATCTATAGATTATTT
This sequence comes from Entelurus aequoreus, assembly GCF_033978785.1. Lineage (NCBI taxonomy): Eukaryota > Metazoa > Chordata > Actinopteri > Syngnathiformes > Syngnathidae > Entelurus > Entelurus aequoreus. The sequence continues at coordinate 5,734,454 of NC_084733.1, read as the reverse complement.
TTTCGATTAATCGGTTAATCTATAGATTATTTTTTTCGATTAATCTATAGATTATTTTTTCCTTTTGCCGATTATTTTTTTATTCAAAATGAAGATGAAAAAATAAATGTAGGCCCGTTTTTTCAAAAGGCATGGCTTTTATTTACAAAAAAAAAGAACTATGGCCACTCAGTCAACATTGACAACAACATGACTAAATATTCTGTAACAATGTAAACATTTAAAACTTTTAACATTTAACAAAATTAAAAGTAGCTTATTTGCTTTTTAATGTGCAAATATAAAAGTCAACATCCAGTGCAAATCTTAATATTCTGCAATAGTATAAGCATTTCAAAAGTAAAAGTATTGCTTTTTTTGCTTTAAAATGTACAAAAATAAAGATAAACATCCAATACAAAAAAGTGCAAAACGAAATATTCTGTAACAACAGTGTAAACATTTCAACAAAAGTGAAAGTATTGCTTATTTGCTAAAATGTGCAAAAATAAAGATAAACATCCAATACAAAAAAGTGCCAATCTAAATATTCTGGAGCACTGTAAACATTAAGTATTGCTTTTAAAATGTGCAAAATAAACATCCAGTCCAACACAGTACACAATAACCAATTCTACTCATTCCAGTGAGTGTCTAACAGTTGTAATGAAGAAAGGTTAGCATGTCTACATGCTTTGGTTCTTTTCTTGTTTACAATATTCCCAGCAGCTGAAAATAGGCGCTCAGAAGGGGTCGATGTGGCTGGAACTGAGAGCTAATTAGCCTTCACCTCAAGCCAGGATTGCGAGCGAGCTGAGCTGCAGTTTAAGTTTCTAGAAGGTCAACGGGCTCATAGTGATGTTACTAGTAGTTGACTGGGAGGTGTTTATTATCATTTGGGGAGAGTCTGCTGCCTGATGCTCACCTGCTAAACACCTATCTGCTCCACGCTGAAGCGATGACTACATGCGCTCTGAATACGCACTGCTGATTGGCTGATAATGCTGCGTGTGTACCAATCAGATGGTTGTGTGGGTGGGACAATGCTGCGTGTGTACCAATCAGATGGTTGTGTGGGTGGGACAATGCTGCGTGTGTACCAATCAGATGGTTGTGTGGGTGGGACAATGCTGCGTGCTGAGACAGAGGCAGACGGAGCAAAGCAGCTTGTTAAGACTTTAGCTTAGAAACTCGTTCGGTACACCCCCGTACCGAACCGAAAGCCCCGCACCGAAACTGTTCAATACAAAACACGTACCGTTACACCCCTAGCAGATACAAATGACACATTCATGTTTTTGTGTAATGATGACAACGTATGCTCGCGCGGACGATTGACTAGTTGATGGTTTTCTTTTCAAATGTTCGTTTATAGCCGTTGTGCTGCTATGATAGGCCATTTCCGCTCGACACAGTGTGCATACAACAACATTATTAGGCCGTTTATTGAAATACTCCCACACTATTGGCATGCTTTCCCCCCCTCGCTCGCACCGCTCGCATCGTCTTCTTTGATCGTCTGCTTTGCGCTTCGCCATGACGGTAGTGTGACGTCATTATGCGACGCGTCGACGCACAAAAACGGCGTCGACGTATTTACGTAACCGATGACGTCGACTACGTCGACGCGTCGTTTCAGCCTTAGTTTGAACTCACAACCTACCCATCTCAGGGCGAACTGAGCAGGTGGTAGGCACAGTTTTGCCTAACTCACTTTACGAGGCAAGTAATCGACAATCTAATCTCACATGGGGATTCCTCTACCTGAGTAAGTGCTCAACTCCCACTTCTTCTGCCTCCTCTGCTCCAATCTCACTGGTGACGTGTTCAAAGGTCTTAGAAGTTGGTGTTCCATCCTAGAAATAGTAAATTGCTGCAATTAAAATACAATCGAAACCAATTTGTATCAAATAGTGTTTATTTATTTGCCAGTCAAATCAATTACCGTATTTTCCGGACTATAAGGCGCACTTAAAATCCTTTTTTTCCCTCAAAACTCGACAGTGCGCCTTATAAGCCGGTGCGCCTAATGTACGGAATAATTCTAGTTTTGCTTGCCGACCTCAAAGCAATTTTATTTGGTACATGGTGTAATGATAAGTGTGACCAGTAGATGGCAGTCAAACATAAGATATAAGAGTAGACTGCAATATGACTCAAGTAAACAACACCAACATTTCATGTTCCATTGAAATTATAGAACATTACACACCGATTCAAAAATCTATCAAAATGTTTTTGTACAACTTTGGTAAGCTATGAAGCCGCACCACTTGATGGATTGTCGGCGCATTAAACATAGTGGTATTATTATTAGGGCTGCGAGTCTTTGGGTGTCCCACGATTCGATTCAATATCGAATCTTGGGGTCACGATTAGATTCAAAATCGATTTTTCCCGATTCAAAAGGATTGTCTATTCATTCAATACATAGATTTCAGCAGGATCTACCCCAGTCTGCTGACATGCAAGCAGAGTAGTAGATTTTTGTAAAAAGCTTTTATTATTGTAAAGAACAATGTTTTATCAACTGATTGCAATAATGTAAATTTGTTTTAACTATTAAATGAACCAAAAATATGACTTATTTTATCTTTGTGAAAATATTGGACACAGTGTGTTGTCAAGCTTATGAGATGCGATGCAAGTGTAAGCCACTGTGACACTATTGTTCTTTTTTTATTTATTCATATAAATGTCTAATGATAATGTCAATGAGGGATTTTTAATCACTGCTATGTTGAAATTGTAACGAATATTGATACTGTTGTTGATAATATTCATTTTTGTTTCACTACTTTTGGTTTGTTCTGTGTCGTGTTTGTGTCTCCTCTCAATTGCTCTGTTTATTGCAGTTCTGAGTGTTGCTGGGTCGAGTTTGGTTTTGGAATTGGATTGCATTGTTATGGTATTGCTGTGTATTGTTTTGTTGGATTGATTAATTTAAAAAAAATAAAAACAAAAAATTAATAAAAAATTGAAAAAATAAATGAATTTTCTTTTTTTTTTTTTAAATCGATTTTTTAAAAATGAGAATCGATTCTGAATCGCACAACGTGAGAATCGCGATTCGATTTTTTCCCACACCCCTAATTATTATGGTGTGTCTATAAGGTAAGACATTATCTGGCGTTTTGTTTCGCAATAATATGCAAAAGCCACTTTTCTTACCTGCTGGTACCTGCTGATCTGTATTTGGGATCTGCATAAATCCTGAAAAATTGCGCGCGTCCACCTTTGTAGTTTGTGACGACACCGTAGTCGATAAGCTTCTTCTTTTTTTCTATCTTCTTGTTATGGGACATTCATCCTCTGCTTTTGCCATTTCTAATATAAAGTAGTGTAAAGTTCTTACTTATATTTGTCAGTAAACTTGCCATGAAAGCACTAAAACATACCGGTGTAGTGAGTTGACATTATTCACCCAAGGAACTTTAGTTATTAGAGAATTCCGGTAGGACGGTTTTTCACGGGACACATTTCCTGTGGTGTGGTTTTTGTTTCCGGATGAGGAGATGCTGCTCCGTTATTGATTAAAGTAAAGTGTGAATGTCATTAAAACAGTTAGCTCCATCTTTTGACACTTCTTCCACTCCTGTCCTTGCACGCTACACCGCTACAACAAAGATGACGGGGAGAAGACGCTGCCGAAGGTGAGCCAAGTAAATAAGACCGCCCACAAAACGGCACATCCGGAAGAGACTGTGAGAAAGCGGCTTGAAGATGATGTGTAAAACATCATTTATGCAACATTGTGACCAAATAACCACCATTACATGTTATGTCGACCACAAGGAAGTGTTTTCTATTTAGAAAAAAATTATAATAATATGACTCCTTTGTTGCGCCCTATAATCCGGTGCGCCTTATATATATGAAAAAAGATCAAAAATAGACCATTCATCGGCAGTGCGCCTTATAATCCGGGGCGCCCTATGGTCCGTAAAATACGGTAAGTGGTTTTAATTGTATATTTGAGTCAATTAAGAGGTTTTAATTGTACGTTTGAGATATTGCCACAAGAACATTCAATGAAACCTCACTTACATCATGTATTTCTTCTACGGAGATGTATGCTTCTGTAGGAAGACCAAGGTCTTTAGGCTTTACATCAATAATAACTAACACCTGGGAGAAAGAAGAAATGTGTTAGTAAATAATGTAGTAAGAATTAAAAAATTTAAACACCCAAAAAGCTACATACTGAATTGGTACAGTACTGCTTGATGAGCTCGTTGATGGCAATGTCGTTCTTATGCAACTTCGGCCCTGTGTGGTACCATCCAACGATTCTTTCTCTGGCTAAAACAAAAATTAAATAATGATGTAAGCAGGTGTTTAACGCAGACCAAAAACTTTTTTTTTTTATCTTACCATTGACTTTCTTGAACATGCCATACATGTTCTCCAAGTAGTCGTGGTCCAGGAACCACACCGAATCATCTCTGTCGTCCTCATCAAAAGGTACTGCAAAGAAACAAAACGCCTTAGATTAGATTAGTTTAGTGTATTTCAAAGGGGACAATGACATTTCATAAAACACATGACTACACATGGTTAAAAAAGCCAGAATTAGCCAGGGTGGACCACTCGTCTGTGCATCGGTTGGGGACGTCTCTGCGCTGCTGACCTGTCTCCGCTCAAGATGATCTCCTGCTGGCCCCACTATGGACTGGACTCTCACACTATTATGTTAGATCCACTATGGACTGGACTCTCACACTATTATGTTAGATCCACTATGGACTGGACTCTCACACTATTATGTTAGATGCACTATGGACTGGACTCTCACTATTATGTTAGATCCACTATGGACTGGACTCTCAAACTATTATGTTAGATTCACTATGGACTGGACTCTCAAACTATTATGTTAGATCCACTATGGACTGGACTCTCACACTATTATGTTAGATCCACTATGGATTGGACTCTCACTATTATGTCAGATCCACTATGGACTGCACTCTCACACTATTATGTTAGATCCATTATGGACTGGACTCTTACTATTATGTTAGATCCACTATGGACTGGACTCTTACTATTATGTTAGATTCACTATGGACTGCACTCTCACTATTATGTTAGATCCACTATGGACTGGACTCTCACACTATTATGTTAGATCCACTATGGACTGGACTCTCACACTATTATGTTAGATCCACTATGGACTGGACTCTCACACTATTATGTTAGATCCACTATGGACTGGACTCTCACACTATTATGTTAGATCCACTGAGGACTGGACTCTCACTATTATGTTAGATCCACTATGGATCTAACATCAAGTTGCGGCCGTCCCAGCAACTTGAGGGTTGCAGGTTCGATCCCCGCTTCCGCCATCCTAGTCACTGCCGTTGTGTCCTTGGGCAAGACACTTTACCCACCTGCTCCCAGTGCCACCCACACTGGTTTAAATGTAACTTGGATATTGGGTTTCACAATGTAAAGCGCTTTGAGTCACTTGAGAAAAAGCGCTATATAAATGTAATTCACTTCACTTCACTTCACTCTCACACTATTATGTTAGATCCACTATGGACTGGACTCTCACACTATTATGTTAGATCCACTATGGACTGGACTCTCACACTATTATGTTAGATCCACTATGGACTGGACTCTTACTATTATGTTAGATCCACTATGGACTGGACTCTCACACTATTATGTTAGATCCACTATGGACTGGACTCTCACACTATTATGTTAGATCCACTATGGACTGGACTCTCACACTATTATGTTAGATCCACTATGGACTGGACTCTCACTATTATGTTAGATCCACTATGGACTGGACTCTCACTATTATGTTAGATCCACTATGGACTGGACTCTTACTATTATGTTAGATCCACTATGGACTGGACTCTCACACTATTATGTTAGATCCACTATGGACTGGACTCTCACACTATTATGTTAGATCCACTATGGACTGGACTCTTACTATTATGTTAGATCCACTATGGACTGGACTCTCACTATTATGTTAGATCCACTATGGACTGGACTCTTACTATTATGTTAGATCCACTATGGACTGGACTCTCACACTATTATGTTAGATCCACTATGGACTGGACTCTCACTATTATGTTAGATCCACTATGGACTGGACTCTCAGAATATTATGTTAGATCCACTATGGACTGGACTCTCACTATTATGTTAGATCCACTATGGACTGGACTCTCACTATTATGTTAGATCCACTATGGACTGGACTCTCATTATTATGTTAGATCCACTATGGACTGGACTCTCACTATTATGTTAGATCCACTATGGACTGCACTCTCACTATTATGTTAGATCCACTATGGACTGGACTCTCACTATTATGTTAGATCCACTATGGACTGGACTCTCATTATTATGTTAGATCCACTATGGACTGCACTCTCACTATTATGTTAGATCCACTATGGACTGCACTCTCACTATTATGTTAGATCCACTATGGACTGCACTCTCACTATTATGTTAGATCCACTATGGACTGGACTCTCACTATTATGTTAGATCCAGTATGGACTGGACTCCCGCAATATTATGCTAGATCCACTCGACGTCCATTGCACCGATTGCCCGGGGGGGCGCCTCCAAGGTTTCTCATTGTTATCCCATTGGGTTGAGTCTTTCCTTGCCCTGATGTGTGATCTGAGCGGAGGATGTCGTTGTGGCTTGTGCAGAGACACTCATGATTTAGGGCTACATAAGTAAACATTGATTGATTGAACACTCACCTGCAAAGCTATTTGACACATCAAGAACTTTCTTATGCCACGACCCCAAGAGGACTCCAACCACTCTCTTCTGGTTGCCAACTTTCCCTATTCTGTAGAGCAAGAAGGCACAACCTCAGCACAATAAGTGACCATCCATATCAGCATTATTTACCCTTTGGTCAAGACGAATGCTACATACTAAGCTAACAAATCTTGTGTTATTAAACCACCAGAGAGTGTCACGCTGGGTAAATGATAGTAAACTTGTTGTGAATATTGACAAAACAAAAAGCATTCTTTTTGGATGCAGGCATATGCTTGTTGATGACCCTCAGCTTCATATTTCAATGTCAGATATACATATTGAGCAGGTTAAAAAAAAGCAAAACTGCTTGGTGTGCTATTAGACAGTCAACTGTCATGGTCCGATCATATTGATGGTATTTTAATGAAAATGGGGAGATGTTTAGTTATGGTCAGGAAGTGCTCCACCTTCTTGACATCCTCAACAACAGTCCTTGGTTTTCTGTCATCTTCATTACTGTCCTATAATATGGACCGCTACGACTAAGTCTGACCTGAACAAACTGCAACTTGTTCAGAACAGAGCGGCTAGACTGGTACTTAAATGTTCTTTGCGCACTAATATTTCACTTATGCATTCACGCCTGTCCTGGTTGTCTGTTGAACAAAAGATGCATTGTAGTCTCCTTATGTTCTTTAGAACTATCATGTTAGATCAATCACCAGATTACTTTTACAAACAGTTTTTTAAAATCAACTAACACACATATTCATGACACTAGGGATGCCAACAATGGCTATTTGGCACTTCCTGCTCCCAGGACTAATCTCCTCAAACATACAGTTATAATTATGCTGTATAATAGACTGTATTTATAGTATCCACATTCATGGTAAATGGGGATCCATTCAATAAACCATAATCCACCCATGTACAAAGACACGGTGTCAACCGTGCTCACTGTTTCAGTATGTAGGTTTAATAACGTCAGTATAGGGGTGTAACGGTACGTGTATTGAACCGTTTCGGTACAGAGGTTTCGGTTCGGAGGTGTACCGAACGATTTTCCACACGAACATATTAAGTAGCCGCCTAAGCTAAAGTTTTAACAAGCTGCTCCGCTTCTTCTGCCTCTGTCAGTACTCTACACAGCACCCAGCATTGTCCCATCCACACAACCATCTGATTGGTTACAAACAGAGCGGTAACAGCCAATCAGCAGTGCGTATTCAGAGCGCATGGAGTCAGTGCTTCTGCGGTGGGGTTAGCAGGTAGGTGTTTAGCAGGTAAGCATCAGGCAGCGGACTCTCCCCAAATTATAATAAACACCTCCCAGTCAACTACTAGTAACATCACAATGAGCCCGTTGACGTTCTAGAAACAAACGGCAGCTCAGCTCGCTCGCAATCCTGGCTTGAAGTGAAGGTTAATTAGCTTTTAGCGTAACGTTAGCTCATTTTGCGGCGTGTGTGTTACGGACAGCAAAGCCCTGTCTGTCTGTTATTTCACTTGACCTTTGTCTGTGTTGATTGAGCTGTGTTGAAGCAGCAAAAAAGGACATTATGTTAAATGAAGAGTTTCTGTCTCTGATAGTTGATATAATAATGCAACTGCATCATTAAGCCTACATGAACTCCATGGTGTTCAGGGGTGAATAGTCTCTCCTATTGCTATTGTACTATTTTTCCAGCTATAGTTACATTAATCATTAGTAGTGCAGCAGCCAAGCATATTTTGTTGTTTTCTTACTGTACCGAAAATGAACCGAACCGTGACCTCTAAACCGAGGTACGTACCGAACCGAAATTTTTGTGTACCGTTACATTTCTACGTCAATATGATCATAATATAGGATGGCGACTTGTCCAGGGTGTACACCGCCTTCCGCCCGAATGCAGCTGCGATAGGCTCCAACACCCCCCGCCACCCCGAACGGGACCAGTGGTAGAAAAATGGATGGATGATAATGATAATATCCACTTATAAAGGCAAATGTGTGTGTATTTGTGACGACGCGAGTGAGCTAACTAAGCTAACCATTCATTGTCAACGGCGCTCTGACTCAGCACGGCTAACGTTAGCTTAGCCGAAGCGTTGTCGCCATTGCATCGACATTAGCGAGCCCCGCGGCTGACAAACACGTTTCAATGGACTCACCTGTTAAAATGGTCGACCACACTGAGTAGAACCAGCGGGTGAACAACCACATTTTCTACCGCTAACTCCGGCATTTTTGCTGTTCAGGAGGACGGCAACACGAGCCAACTCTAAACAACGACTGCGCCTGCGCCGCACTTTTTCGCATACGTATGACCTCACTTCCGTAAACGTCAGACGTCACTTCCGTTGCCATTGGTAACGCTGGGACGCGAAGAGAGAGGCGCGTTGGCGAAAGTCACAATATGGTCTGAGCTCAAGTTGATGTATTTTGGGAGGCACGCAAGTGCTGGGAAATAAATCCAATTGTTTATGTTTTTGCAGGCGGAAGTTGAGGAAATTCTCGAGAGGATCGAAGCCCATGCGAGTGTGAGTGGAACAATCGTCGCCAATGCAGAAGGTAACAATAAACAACACTGACTTAACAGTAACAACCATAGACATGTTCTAAGGGTACGCAGCATGGAGCGCTACTGCCTACAGGCGCTGACGAGACGCGGGGCCGCCATCTTGGAGTGGTGATCCGCTCCACTCAGTGCAATTCATTTTGGCAGGAGCAATGAACTGTCAGCGCATTTAATTCATTTTACCTCACTGAATACCACTGATTTTCACGCGCTTTTTTTGTCATACGTGTAGTTATGAGAAAGGACACATTTTTTATTATTCATAGTTTTCTTAACAGTAATAGAATATTCTTATATGCTATAAGCAGTGTTGGGTTAGTTACTGAAAACCAGTAACTAGTTACAGCTACTAGTTACTTTATTTCAAAAGTAACTCAGTTACTAACTCAGTTACTTACACCAAAAAGTAATGCGTTACTGTGAAAAGTAACTATTTAGTTACTTATATATATATATATATATATATATATATATATATATATATATATATATATATATATATATATATATATATATATATATATATATATATATATATATATATATATATATATATGTTGTTTTTTTTAAGGCCCCCTTTAATGCCCTTTTAGCCTTCATTTCAGTACTCAGTACTGTTATTGCCCTGGAGAATAATACAATGTGTTGATCAACTTGACATGCATTTGCATCACTGAACTCTGCTAAACAATATGGTCTACATACAACACACAAAGACAAAGATATGTTTCAAAGGGCCAATTTATTTCGGGCCAGAACAACTTGACAAAACTATTTTAAATAGCTGCAACATAACAAACATAAGTAACAAACCGTATAATCACAACAAACTACCATGAATTGATTAACGTGGACCCCGACTTAAACGAATTGAAAAACGTATTCGGGTGTTACCATTTAGTGGTCAATTGTACGGAATATGTACTGTATTGTGCAATCTACTAATAAAAGTCTCAATCTATTAATGTCACAACATAGCTGTAAACCTGGCTTCACCCAAGGAAGGCACACATGACATGATTATTATGTCATGTCACTATATACAGCACATATACTGCTATACACACGCCTAACCAGGCGTTTTTTTCTCTCAAGGAATTGTGAAATAAAATCATGTCTTCAGGAGATCAACACTGTACTGAAGCCCAGAACACTCTACACATTTCCCCAGTGTTAGTTTAGAGAAAAGGAAAGATTGGCCTGGCCCAATAGGATCTTTCTTTATGTTTGTGAACTTTATAGTCTATACCAGGGGTCACCAACGCGGTGCCCGTGGGCACCAGGTAGCCCGTAAGGACCAGATGAGTAGCCCGCTGGCCTGTTCTAAAAATAGCTCAAATAGCAGCCGTTACCAGTGAGCTGCCTCTATTTTTTAAATTTTATTTATTTACTAGCAAGCTGGTCTCGCTTTGCCCGACATTTTTACTTCTAATAGAGACAAAACTCAAATAGAATTTGAAAATCCAAGAAAATATTTTAAAGACTTGGTCTTCACTTGTTTAAATAAATTCTTTTTTTTTTTTTTTACTTTGCTTCTTATGACTTTCAGAAAGTCAATTTTAGAGAAAAAATACAACCTTAAAAATGATTTCAGGATTTTTAAACACATATACCTTTTTACCTTTTAAATTCCTTCCTCTTCTTTCCTGACAATTTAAATCAATGTTCAAGTTAAAAAAAAATGTTTTTATTGTAAAGAATAATAAATACATTTTAATTTAATTCTTCATTTTAGCTTCTGTTTTTTTCGACGAAGAATATTTGTGAAATATTTCTTCAAACTTATTATGATTAAAATTCAAAAAAATTATTCTGGCAAATCTAGAAAATCTGTAGAATCACATTTAAATCTTATTTCAAAGTCTTTTGAATTTCTTTTAACATTTTTGTTCTGGAAAATCTAGAAGAAATAATGATTTGTCTTTGTTAGAAATATAGCTTGGTCCAATTTGTTATGTATTCTAAAAAAGTGTAGATTGGATTTTAACCTTTTTAAAACATGTCATCAAACTTCTAAAATTAATCTTAATCAGGAAAAATGACTAATGATGTTCCATAAAAAATTTTTTAATTTTTTTTTAAAAAGATTGGAATTAGTTAGTTTTTCTCTTCTTTTTTTCGGTTGAATTTTGAATTTTAAAGAGTCGAAATTGAAGATAAACTATGTTTCAAAATTAATTGTCATTTTTTTCGTGTTTTCTCCTCTTTTAAACCGTCCAATTAAGTGTAAATATCATTAATTATTAATAAAAACATAGAGTTAAAGGCCTACTGAAATGAATTTTTTTTATTTAAACGGGGATAGCAGATCTATTCTATGTGTCATACTTGATCATTTCGCGATATTGCCATATTTTTGCTGAAAGGATTTAGTATAGAACAACGACGATAAAGATTGCAACTTTTGGTATCTGATAAAAAAAAGGCTTGCACCTACCGGAAGTAGCGTGACGTAGTCAGTTGAACATATACGCAAAGTTCCCTATTGTTTACAATGATGGCCGCATGAAGTGAGAGAGATTCGGACCGAGAAAGCGACAATTTCCCCATTAATTTGAGCGAGGATGAAAGATTTGTGGATGAGTAAAGTGCAAGTGAAGGACTAGTGGGGAGTTGAAGCTATTCAGATAGGGAAGATGCTGTGAGAGCCGGGGGTGACCTGATATTCAGCTGGGAATGACTACAACAGTAAATAAACACAAGACATATATATACTCTATTAGCCACAACACAACCAGGCTTATATTTAATATGCCACAAATTAATCCTGCATAAAAACACCTGCGTGTTTGTTATGCTAGCTCCTAGCTCCTCTGCTAGCTCCTAGCTCCATAGAACACGCCAATACAATTCAAACACCTGATCAACACACACAATCACTCAGCCCAAAAGACAGTTTACCTAACCCAAGGTTCATAAAGCTTATATATTTTTAAAAAGTTACGTACGTGACGCGCACATACGGTCAAGTTATCGAATGTTTAGCAGCCAAGGCTGCATACTCACGGTACCTGATATTCAGCTGGGAATGACTACAACAGTAAATAAACACAAGACATATATATACTCTATTAGCCACAACACAACCAGGCTTATATTTAATATGCCACAAATTAATCCTGCATAATAACACCTGCGTGTTTGTTATGCTAGCTCCTAGCTCCTCTGCTAGCTCCTAGCTCCATAGAACACGCCAATACAATTCAAACACCTGATCAACACACACAATCACTCAGCCCAAAAGACCGTTCACCTAACCCAAGGTTCATAAAGCTTATATATTTTTAAAAAGTTACGTACGTGACGCGCACGTACGGTACGGTACGTGTTATGCTAGCTCCTAGCTCCTCTGCTAGCTCCTAGCTCCATAGAACACGCCAATACAATTCAAACACATGATCAACACACACAATCACTCAGCCCAAAAGACCGTTCACCTAACCCAAGGTTCATAAAGCTTATATATTTTAAAAAAGTTACGTACATACGCAAAAAAAAGCCAAAGCTGCATACTCACAGTAGCACGTCTGCGTCTTTGTCATCCAAATCAAAGTAATCCTGGTAAGAGTCTGTGTTGTCCCAGTTCTCTACAGGCGTCTGTGTATCCAAATCAAAAGTCCTCCTGGTTAGAGTCTCTGTTATCCGAGTTCTTCCATCTTGACTGCATCTTTCGGGAATGTAAACAAAGAAGCGCCGGCTGTGTACTGTTGTGGCTGACTACGTTCGAAAAATACGTCCATTTCGCACCGACAACTTTCTTCTTTGCTTGCTTGGCTTCCTTCTCCATAATGCAATGAACATGATTGAAACAGATTCACGAACACAGATGTCCAGAATACTGTGGAATTATGAAATGAAAACAGAGCTTTTTCGTATCGGCTTCAATGTGGAAGGCATACCCGTGTTCGCCGGGCTACGTCACGCGCATACGTCATCCGCAGAGGCGTTTCGAACCGGAAGTTTAGCGGCAAATTTAAAATTGCACTTTATAAGTTAACCCGGCCGTATTGGCATGTGTTATAATGTTAAGATTTCATCATTGATATATAAACTATCAGACTGCGTGGTCGGTAGTAGTGGGTTTCAGTAGGCCTTTAAAGGTAAATTGAGCAAATTGGCTATTTCTGGCAATTTATTTAAGTGTGTATCAAACTGGTAGCCCTTCGCATTAATCAGTACCCAAGAAGTAGCTCTTGGTTTCAAAAAGGTTGGTGACCCCTGGTCTATACATTTAGAGTGATGTGATAATCAAACACTCTAGAAGTCTAGAATGAAAGAGTATATAAGAAAATTGACAGAGTGTGTGTACCTTCAGTGCTGAATGATGAGCAGAGGCAGAGTTTGGAGTGTTTTCTTTAGCTTGCTTTCCATGTTTATGTACTCACTCTCCACTGTGTCCAGCTGCCTGAAAGCGGGTGACTCCACTGTACAAATAGCCTGCATGTCTTCTAGCACATACGCTGCAATGGCTCTATCAATGTTGTCCTGGCTAGCAGTTCCTCCGTTAAAATCCAGCCGCTGTGTGTCTCTCTTTACTAGCTTTGTCAAAGCATGTTGCTTTTGTAGCTATTTCAGCAGATTTGAATTGCTGTTTTGGGCAGTAGATAGGATCTTTGATCCAAGACACAACTTACATTTAACTAAAATGTTCTTTTCTTTGTGCTCGACAAAAGAAATGTAGTGAGAATATCTCCATGTTAAGAAACTCGACTTCTGCTCCGTCATGATGTCTTGTTAGTGAACACAGACACGCCCCCCCACCCCACACACACACACACACAGCGCGCCTCTCTCTTCTCCCGCTTGTGAGACAGGAAGAATCAGAAGAATGACACTGCAACTCTCCAATAAAACACACTTTCGAGCCGATACTACATAAAAAATAACGTAAAATAACGCAGTAACGCATCATGTAGTAACGGTAACTGAGTTACTGATTATAAAAAATAACGCGTTAGACTACTAGTTACCGCCGAAAATAACGGTGTTACAGTAACTTTGTAACGCGTTAGTCCCAACACTGCAAACAACACTGACTTAACAATAACAACACCCAAAGAGCAGCTGATAATATGAATAATTGTCTTTTTTTTTTTCTACAAAATGCAGCAATAGTTTTTTTGCTTGTGTGGATATGATTTTTGTTGCTGTTTCCTATGCTGCTTATTCATTATGTTAAGTTTCGATTACACAAACATATTGAAATTCAATGATTTAGTGCAGTGATTCTCAAACTTTTTCACCAAGTACAACCTCGGAGAAATCTTGGCTCTCCAAGTACCACCATAATGTAGTAGTACAGTAGCATAGTAGGCCTAGGTTTTTATTAAAAACAAGGCAGAGGTTTTGTTTAACAAGTATGATTAATATTTGAGCTACTGTAAAATTACACACAGGTTGAACAGTAGCACTGTGTTTGAAGATAAAAAAATAAAACACTGTACTTAAATAATGAATCAAATCAAATTAATTACAAACAAAAGTTAAATAAACACTATACTGAAATACATATCAAAATACAGTTGTTAACGAATAAATGAAATGTTCTCAAAAGTACATAGCATAGTATAATATAATTTAATATAGTGAATAATATTGATTTTTTTGTCGTACCACAGTTTGAGAATCGCTGATTTAGGTAAATTATGCACAAATCAAACTATGATCGGCTACCCAAGAGTACAACAATTCTTCTCAACAATGGAGGAGAAATATAACCTTAGAGAAAAATGTAATTTAAAACATTTGTATGCACGTACAACACTTAAAGCATTTAGCATATCAGTATCCATCCATTTTCTACCGCTTGTCCCTTTCGGGGTCGCGGGTGGGATTAAATTATGGAATGGATTAAGCAAATAAATCAAACAAACTACTGATTTGTCTCCAGTTTAAGAACAAAGAAGAAGAGTTCTGAAAAACATTTTGAACCTCATTGAAAATGAAATCGCACTATGTTAATCACAATTTAGGTAACTATTTATTTTTTAAGAACTGTATTATTTATTAATTATGGAGTTAAATTGTGCACAAATTGAGCACAGGAAGTGAATTAAATGTGCTATTAATTGCTATGAAATGGAAAAAACTCATTTTCAGACAAACTGGAAATTGTGATGAATCATGTTGTAACTGTGAGCACGTTCGAAATAAACTTGGACCATATGCGGACCATAATAATAACACAAATCCAATTTTTGTTGCACAGGTATTCCAGTCCGGACCACGTTTGAGAACTCCAAAGCGGCAAAGTATGCGGGACACCTCCGCCACCTGACCGTGTTGGCCAGAAGCACGGTGCGAGACATTGACCCTCAGAATGATCTCACTGTCCTCCGCATTGGCACCAAGAACCAAGAGATCATGATTGCACCGGGTAATTGTGTAAAAAAAAAAAAGACACTTTCACACAGTAGGAAAGGGATTTTTACTTTATGGCCCTATTCGTCACGGCTTACCTGACACATGAAACGTGACAAATTGGGTTGCACTATCCACGTTAGCCACCAGATGGCAAAGCATTGAATATCTTAAAATGTGTTTTGTGGCAATTCCAACTCTGACCACAGTGTCAGTTGCTACGTACCAGGGGCGTCACTAGCTTTTAAGGACAGGGGGGGGCGTAGCCCCCAGGAGATGCACAGGGTGCGAGCGAACGTAGCGCACGAGCACAAAACTTCACAAACGCCTAACAAAGACTTAGAAATTATTAATTGTTATTACTATTATTTAAAAAAATGCACGGGACTCTTTTTCTTTTTATGTATTTATTCATTATACATTTTATATTAAATGTCTTGGTTTTTCCTCCCTCTGAAAATCCTATGAAAGGTTTAACAAGCCATCCTATAATAATACAACAGCTATTAATGTAACAATACAATACAACAAATATATTTGCAGACACAAGGTTTCGTGCAGCTTCACTCATTGTAAAGGAAGACGGAAGTCCACGCAGGAGAAAAATGACTACAAAGATGGTGTCTGGGTTTTTCTTATATATATATATATATATATATATATATATATATATATATATATATATATATATATATATATATATATATATTAAGTCTTTCATATATATATATATATATATATATATATATATATATATATATATATATATATATATATATATATATATATATATATATATATATATATATATATATATATATATATATGAAAGACTTAAAGGTATACTAGAGGATGTTGTGGATCATGTTGACTATTGGTCCTCCTAATTGTCAATCATTCTGGTGATGTTACGTAAGGACATATATATATGTCCATTTTGCATCCGTTCACGTTCTTGTTCTGCAGTGCTGTGTGCTAATGTGCTTTGTACACCTGCAGGACCGCAAGCAAGGTCGCAGAGAAAATGCGGACTGGATTTTGAGTGATGCGGGCATTTTCTATATGAACAAGTCCAAGGACCGCAAGCAAGGTCGCAGAGAAAATGCGGACTGGATTTTGAGTGATGTGGGCATTTTCTATATGAACAAGTGGAATGGATTGGATACCGACGCACTAAAGAGGCTCTCTACCTTACGCTATGAAGTGAGGGGAAAGTGAGTGAATAATGACAGGTTATACGATTATTTATTTAAACTCATATTCGGGCCACTTTATAATGAATATGTCGGCATGTATTTGTAAAAAAATAAAAAAAATAAATATATATATATATATATATATATATATATATTTTTTTTTTAACACCAAATTATTTAGGGGGGCTTAAGAGTATTTTAGGGGGGCTTCAGCCCCCCTAAAATAGGCCTAACAACGCCAATGCTACGTACAATGGCGCTTTTTATCATTTTCAGCAGACTGCATTGCACGAGATCCACCAAGGACCATATGAATCCCTTCCCTACTGTACATGCTCAATGTGTGCAAAGGTATCTGTAGAAAACATCAACATTTTTACATTTGTGTAATATCTGATCAGATTTGGGCCAATACAAAACAAGCTGGCGGCCGAAAATGGCCCCCTAGGCCGCATTTTGGTCAGCCCTTCCTTCTAATAACTAATAACGTTGACATTTTTCTACCATATTGTCTTGTGTCCACAGAGAGTGACTCCCTCGTGATCGTCCTTCAGAGATGCGAGACATAAAGTGATATAATACCAGCAACATCTACTTCACTGGTGTGTTTAATTTCTGCACGACAATAAGAGCATCCATATATCACGGTCAACACTTCAATGTCAAATATAAAGTCTTAGAAATAGTATTCATATGTTTATTGTTCTGTTGACTACTTTACTCCTGTATATATTGTGTCTTTTTAATGTGAAATAAATATGACCCGTGGTAGTGATATTTATGATCGTTTTATTAACAGTGGATGTGCATTAATATAATACAAGATTCTTAACCTGGGTTCGGTGAGTCGGTCTCAAGGGTTCGGCGAAGGTCAAGACACACCCGACTCATCGCGTAAATAAAAACTTCTCCCTATCACCGTGTTTATGGTTACCCCCAAACAATGTTCCCTTTCATTTTCCATCTGATTTGCAGGTGTGCAAATGTTAGAATAATCATGTATAAATGATCACACAACTCTTATGTTTAAAGGCCGTTGCTATAGTTACTATCAATTGTGCTGAAGTTGTACTTTTCTATCTGTGCAAAGGCACACAACTTGTAAATCTTGCTTTGCGAGTTGTCTCGTGTCAGTTTGTTTCCAGACCCTGCCTGCTGACAGCCAAGGACGGACATCGAGTACCTCAACGCAGACAAAACAGAGACAGGGCGAAATCACGAGTGTCAGCCCATTTGTATTTCTGAATAATCATGTATTGTGTCCAACTGGGGCTGCTGAAATTCCCCCCGCTACCTTCAGAAGCAGCCTCAGTGATGTTAACTACGGACCTCCCGAATAAATAGAGGAGCCGTGGGACTGTACCTTAGAGCGTAGGGTGAAATTGTAACTGAGTGTACAGCCCAATACGTCTCTCCTCATGAGTAAAATTCAACTCTGTCTCTGCTTGATTCCTTCTTCTTGTCTTGTGTAATAGATAGTTCGGTGTTTGAACCTGACAGTAATTTGTTGTGAGTTCATGCACTGTGTTGGTTTTGTTCTCGGATCAAGGTGATGTTAATGCACGGTTCATTTTGTGCACCAGTAAAAAAACATAACTTTGTCTTGAACTAAAAAAATATATGTATAATAATATTTTTCACTAAAGAAGGGTTCGGTGAATGCGCATTTGAAACTGGTGGGGTTCGGTACCTCCAAAAAGGTTAAGAACCACTGCTCTAGAATGTGGCCCTAACGCTCCAAAATAAAAGTATGTTTTCGTCAATATAGGACTCAAATACAGGACTAGATATTTAACTGTGACAATCTTGTGTTTGACGCAATGCTAAGAAGAGTACGTAAAAAACGGTTTTACTATTTAATGATGATCTGGATATGTATTTTACATTTGTAATGTATTTTGAAAGGTATACTCCCCGGAAGTAGTGTAGCCTATTTTTATGGACTTGCCTCTTTGTGATGTTAAGTTCCTGTTATAAGCTGTTATCCAGTATATGCCTTGAGCTCTTATTTTCAAAACTACGCCACAACGTGTCACCACTTCCGCTCCTAGTGCCTTCAAAATAAGAGCTCAAGGCATATACTGTATAACAGGAATTTAACAACACCGGAAGTACACTACATACGCTAAACACAACAAGCTAACAGTAAAAATCAACAAATATCTCCTTATAACGTCAGAAAAAGACAACTCGCCCACGAAATGTCAGTACACGCGTAACACGCGTAATTTAACGTGTCAAAATGAAAATAAAAGTATGTTTTCGTCAATATAGGACTCAAATACTGGACTAGATATTTAACTCTGACAATCTTGTGTTTGACGCAATGCTAAGAAGAGTACGTAAAACGGTTTTACTATTTAACGATGATCTGGATAACTATTTTACATTTGTAACGTATTTTGAAAGGTATACACCCCGGAAGTAGAAACACCGGAAGTACACGACATACGCTAAACACAACAAGCTAACAGTAAAAAAATCACAAATATCTCCTTATAACGTCGGAAAAATAGACGCATAGTATAACGTGTCAAAATAAGAGTATGTTTTCGTCAATATAGGACTCAAATACTGGACTAGATATTTAACTGTGACAATCTTTTTTTTTTACGCAATACTAAGAAGAGTACGTAAAACGGTTTGACTATTTAATGATTTTTGATCTGTATAACTATTTTACATTTGTAATGTATTTTGAAAGGTATACACCCCGGAAGTAGCAACGCCGGAAGTACACTACAATACGCTAAACACAACAAGCTAACAGTAAAAAAATCACAAATATCTCCTTATAACGTCAGAAAAATAGGCAACTCGCCCACGAAATGTCACGACACGCATAACACGCGTAGCATTACGTGTCCAAACGCAATGTTGGGCGTCATTAAGAGTGTTTAATCCCCGAGCGTGGCCGCGAGGACAGTCGTCGTTAAGCTACTATTTACTTCCGGTAGTCTGAATAAAAGTGTTTGGCAAAATGGTACAATAATAATAATAATAAGCTGATATTGTCGTTTTTGTTACATTTTAAAACGTTTTATGTATTTTACAGGGTGAAGTTGAGGAAACGCTCCAGAGAATTGAAGCCCAAGGAAGTGTAATTGGAACAATAGTTGCTAATACAGACGGTAATTGGATTCACATTTTATATACATTAATATTTATGTATAATTGCTTAGTGATATTATTACACAATTTGCAATGCATGTGATTATGTATTTTTTTTACACACAAATTAGTTTTTTTGTGTTTTTTTGACAAAAAAGGGTTGAAATGATGTTAATTTAATGTTTGTTGTACGTAAAATAAAAGGCACACCATTTTGACAAGTGACGAACAACGCTCATTCTAAAATGAATATTTATTTACTTCCAGGCATTCCTATCCGGTCATCGTTCGACAACTCCAAAGCGGGGAAGTATGTGGACTCCCTCCGCCAACTCACCTGGATGGCCAGGTGCACGGTACGAGACATTGACCCGGAGAATGAACTCGTAGTTCTTCGCATCAGCACCAAGAACCAAGAGATCATGGTTGGACCAGGTAACTAATTAACGTAGAGCGGATAAAAGAAGGCTAATTAATGGCCAAAATAGCTCAATATTCCCGCGTGGTTCAGTTCCTGCTTTATTATACATATTTTGTATCCCTGCCGCGGGAGCGCGCATAGGGGGCGGAGCTCTGTGCCTTGTTCAGACAGCGGCAGCACTTCCGTCTTATTAGCGATGTCCATTTTCTTCCGGTTATCCGAGGTCGGGTCGCGGGGGCAGCAGCCTAAGCAGGGAAGCCCAGACTTCCCTCTCCCCAGCCACTTCGTCCAGCTCTTCCCAGGGGATCCCGAGGCGTTCCCAGGCCAGCCGGGAGACATAGTCTTCCCAACGTGTCCTGGGTCTTCCCCGTGGCCTCCTGCCGGTCGGACGTGCCCTAAACACCTCCCTAGGGAGGCGTTCGGGTGGCATCCTGACCAGATGCCCGAACCACCTCATCTGGCTCCTGTCCCAAACCTGACTAAATAACAAGTTAATCTCCATCCATCCATCCATTTCCTACCGCTTGTCCCTTTCGGGGTCGCGGAGGGTGCTGGAGCCTATCTCAGCTGCATTCGGGCGGAAGGCGGGGTACACCCTGGACGAGTCACCACCTCATCGCAGGGCCAACACAGATAGACAGACAACATTCTCTTATTATTATAATCAAATGACAGCAGTCATTTACATGAGGTTATTTTGTAATATACCGTATTTCCTTAAATTGCCGCCGGGAATATAGTATTCGCCTGCCTAGAATTACAGCCGGGTCAAACTCGTTTCGCAAAGTAATTAGCGCATGCTTGGCACTTCCGCCGGGTCAAATATGAGTCATTAAATGACTTCCGCCTCCTGGTGGTAGAGGGCGCTAGTGATCCTTCTTGCGACTGCTGGTACTGCAGAAGAAGACAACAAGCAGCAAGAGTGAGGAGCCATTGTTTGCTTGCACTTTTACCATGGAGGATTACATATCTAAAATAAAACAGTTTTCTAAACTGGACTTTCAATCGAAGCAGGAGGTAATACTTAAAGGAAGATCTCCATCGAGACAGAGAGACTTTTAAAACTGAAGAAAGATAAGGAAGACTTCTATAGGAGCTGCGCATGGACTCATTTATACCTAAAGGTAAGACCATAATAACGTTTTTTTTTATTAAATGTGCTTTTCATGATAAGGTAAGCGCCGGAGTGAGAAGAGGTTTTAAAATAATTAACGCATGCTTGCCAATCCCGCGTGCTTTTGGTAAACGCAGGAGTGAAAAGACGGTTTTAAATGAATTAGCGCCCCTCTGGCTATTCAAGGAAATACGGTAAGTGTTTAGGCCGCCTTACAATGACAATAACAAAAATACTGTTTTTCACGAACTGTGTACTTGTATTGTTTGTCTGGGTGGAGGTCCTGCTTTGGAAATAATTTGTACCCCTTTCAGACATTGCATTTAGTTCCCATTAAAACATTCACCTGTTGCACAATGAGATGTAAGCAGGGGATCATGTGTACATTCCTGCAACTTCCTGTTTGTAAAAAATATATTTTTATTAGTATTTATTTAATATACTAACAGCATTTCATGATTAATATTTATAAATGAAGATTCCTAATAAATGACACTAGAATAAGCACACATTTGATTGGTAAATCATAGTGTAACGACCTGGAATGACACTTTATGTGTGGTGTTGGAGTTGTCCGACTTTTTGTGTGGCTGTAAACGCATCACTGGCTAAGTGCCATATGTGCATGTGTTGGCGCAAGTGAGAAAGAGCGAGCGGCTGCTGTTGATGTAACAAAGCTGCTTTTGGTCTGGTTTGTATTGCAGAAAATGACCACTTTTGCTAGATATCATTTTTTTTTACTAATGTTTTGGTGATGTGTTTATGGCCGACAATAAAGAGTTTTGCTCAGTAAAGTGATGGATGGAATTCATGTCCTCAAAGCGTCTCGACAAGACGTTACAATATTTGAACAATGATGACGAAAATTGTTTTCTCTGTCGTGTCGAAAATTGTTATGCGCTTATTTTTTTAATTGATTTTGTGCGCGGCATAGATTTGCCGTGCGCAGAGGACGCTTGAGCAGTGCGCAGTTGCACAGGCGCGCACCTTAGAGGGAACGTTGCCGAAGACCCGTGCGCGCTCCCGCAAAAATATTTCAGGGATACAGAATTTCGCAGGACACCGGGACTCGAACCACGGTAGCTAGCACGCTGGTCTCTCATGCAAACGACCCCTAGTTCGAGTCCCGGACTGAGTCGGGCGGGTCACACTAGGATGGAGGAAGCCTCCTATTAGTGTTAAAAAACTATTTTGACCTTGGACTTCAGGCCCACCAAATGTTAAAAGAACTTCTTGTATGTCCCGACAGAGAATGGCTATCTTCTGATACTCCTCCAGAGGTTTGAGAAATACTCCCGGACATGAGAGTAAAAGTATATGAAGGCTAAAATAAAAGAATGAATGAAAAGAGAGTAGCTCCTTCTTTAACACATTTAATGTTATATATTACATATGTATGTGTGTGTATGTAATATTATTAGACTTTGTGTTCAAAGGTTTCCTATCATGCTGCAGAAAAACTACTATTAGCTCTAAATCAGTGGTTCTTAACCTGGGTTGGATCGAACCCTAGGGGTTCGGTGAGTCGGCCTCAGGGGTTCGGCGGAGGTCGAGACACACCCGACTCATCGTGTAAATAAAAAGTTCTCCCTATCGGCGTATTACGGATACGGCAACACCAGAAGTCAGACTGATTTGCAGGTGTGTAATTTGTTGTGAGTTTATGATGCACTGTGATGGTTTTGTTCTTTGAACAAGGTGATGTTCATGCACGCTTCATTTTGTGCACCAGTAAAAAAAACATGGTAACACTTTAGTATGGGGAACATATTCACCATGAATTAGTTATGCAAATTAGTAACATATTGGCTCTTAACTAGTCATTATTAAAGGCCTACTGAAAGCCACTACTACCGACCACGCAGTCTGATAGTTTATATATCAATGGTGAAATCTTAACATTAACTTATAAAGTGCATTTTTAAAATTCCCGCCACACTTCCGGTTGAAAAACTCCTTTGGATATGATTTATGCGCGTGACGTCACAAAATCCACGGAAGTGGTTGGACCCCGTCGAACCCGATACAGAAACCTCTTGTTTTCTTCGACAAAATTCCACAGTATTCTGGACATCTGTGTTGGTGAATCTTTTGCGATTTGTTTAATGAACAATGGAGGCTGCAAAGAAGAACGTTGTAGGTGGGATCGGTTGGTGTATTAGCGGCTAAGTACAATACTTACAGCAACACAACAAGGACTACTTACTACGCCTACGGATGAAGTCCTTCGTCGCGCCGTCAAACGCTGGAACGCAGGTGAGCAAGGCTGTTGATGGGAAGATGAGGGCTGGCTGGCGTAGGTGGAGCGCTAATGTTTTTATCATAGTTCTGTGAGGTCCGGTTGCTAAGTTGCTGAATTAGCCTTAGCGTCGTTAGCAACAGCATTGTTAAGCCTTACCAGGCTGAGAATTTTTAACCGTGTAGTTACATGTCCATGGTTTAATAGTATTGTTGATCTTCTGTCTATCCTTCCAGTCAGGGGTTTATTTCTTTTGTTCCTATCTTCATTTGAGAACGATGCTATCACGTTAGCTCAGTAGCTAAGTGTGTCACCGATGTATTGTCGTGGAGATAAAAGTCACTTTAAATGTCCATTTCGCGTTCTCAACTCTCATTTTCAAGAGGATATAGTATCCGAGGTGGTTTGAAATACAAATTTGTGATCCACAATAGAAAAAGGAGAGTGTGGAATCCAATGAGCCAGCTTGTACCTAAGTTACGGTCAGAGCGAAAAAAGATACGTCCATCACTGCCTCTCAAGTCCTTCACTGTAACGTTCCTCATCTACGAATCTTTCATCCTCGCTCAAATTAATGGGGTAATCGTCGCTTTGTCGCTCCGAATCTCTCGCTCCATTGTAAACAACGGGGAATTGTGAGGAATACTAGCTCCTGTGACGTCACGCTACTTCCGCTACAGGCAAGGCTTTTTTTTTTATCAGCGAGCAAAAGTTGTGAACTTTATCGTCGATTTTCTCTACTAAATCCTTTCAGCAAAAATATGGCAATATCGCGAAATGACCAAGTATGACACATAGAATGGATCTGCTATTCCCGTTTAAATAAAAAAAAATCATTTCAGTAGGCCTTTAAGTACTTATTAATGCCTTTTTCGGCATGGCCTTATTATAACCCTAACCCTCTAACCCAGGGATCGGGAACCTTTTTGGCTGAGAGAGCCATAAAAGCCAAATATTTGAAAATGTATTTCCATGAGAGCCATGTAATATTTTTTTTAACACTGAATACAACTAAGTGCGTGCATTTTTAAGTAAGACCAACATTTTTAGAGTATAATAAGTCTCTTATTCTTTTTAATAACATTGTTATTCTGAAGGTAACCAACAATAAATACAATACTTCTTTCCATTAATGTGACTTCTGGTGCTGCAAGGTTTTGCTGATGGCTTTGTAGTCGTTATTTTTAACACTGGGATTACCAGCGGAATTATTCATTACTTATCGTGTTCAGCAATGTCAGCTAAGATTTATCTGAGAGCCAGATGCAGTCATCAAAAGAGCCACATCTGGCTCTAGAGCCATAGGTTCCCTACCCCTGCTCTAACCTGAACCCTAACCCTAACCCTAACCAAATAACTCTAAATTAAGTCTTTGTTACTTAGAATATGTTCCCCTAGTGTCCCAAAAACTCTAAATTAAAGGCCTACTGAAACCCACTACTACCGACCACGCAGTCTGATAGTTTATATATCAATGATGAAATCTTAACATTGCAACACATGCCAATACGGCCGGGTTAACTTATAAAGTGACATTTAAAATTTCCCGGGAAATATCCGGCTGAAACGCGGTATGATGACGTATGCGCGTGACGAAGTCAGTTTAACAGAAGTTATGGTACCCCGTAGAATCCTATACAAAAAGCTCTGTTTTCATTTCATAATTCCACAGTATTCTGGACATATTTTGCAATTTGTTTAATGAACAATGAAGGCTGCAAAGAAGACAGTTGTAGGTGGGATCGGTGTATTAGCAGCGGACTACAGCAACACAACCAGGAGGACTTTGTTGGAGAGCAGACGCGCTAGCCGCCGACCTCACCTTGACTTCCTACGTCTCCGGGCCGCCAAACGCATTGGGTGAAGTCCTTCGTCCTTCTGCCGATCGCTGGAACGCAGGTGAGCACGGGTGTTGATGAGCAGATGAGGGCTGGCTGGCGTAGGTGGAGAGCTAATGTTTTTAGCATAGCTCTGTGCGGTCCGGTTGCTAAGTTAGCTTCAATGGCGTCGTTAGCACAGCATTGTTAACCTTCGCCAGCCTGGAAAGCATTAACCGTGTAGTTACATGTCCACGGTTTAATAGTATTGTTGATTTTCTATCTGTCCTTCCAGTCAGGAGTTTATTTTTTTTGTTTCTATATGCAGTTAAAGCACGATGCTATCACATTAGCTCGTAGCTAAAGCGTTTCGCCGATGTATTGTCGTGGAGATAAAAGGCACTGAATGTCCATTTCGCGTTCTCGACTCTCATTTTCAAGAGGATATAGTATCCCAGGTGGTTTCAAATACAAATCCGTGATCCACAATAGAAAAAGGAGAAAGTGTGGAATCCAATGAGCCAGCTTGTACCTAAGTTACGGTCAAAGCGAAAAAAAAAAATGTATTTCACTGCATTCTAGTCCGTCACTCTAACGTTCCTCATCCACGAATCTTTCATCCTCGCTCAAATTAATGGGGTAATGGTCCGAATCGCTCTAGCTGCGTTGAAAACAATAGGAAAATATGAGGGAGTGAACAACTACTTCCAGTAGGGGCAAGGTTTTTTTTTATCAGAGACCAAAAGTTGCGAACTTTATCGACGTTGTTCTATACTAAATCCTTTCAGCAAAAATATGGCAAAATGATCAAGTATGACACATAGAATGGATCTGCTATTCCCGTTTAAATAAAAAAAAAATTCATTTCAGTAGGCCTTTAAGTCTTTGTTACTTAGAATATGTTCCCCGTACTAAAGTGTTACCAAAAACATATAATAACTGTCTTGAATTTGGAAAAAAAGGAGGGTTCTGTGAATGCGCATATGAAACTGGTGGGGTTCGGTACCTCCAACAAGGTAAAGAACCACTGCTCTAAATGATTGTAACTCTGTTCTTAGAGCATATTCACCTGCTGACAATTGAACAATCATAGACTCATACACAATCACCACACACTAAATCCACATTTTA
This sequence comes from Entelurus aequoreus, assembly GCF_033978785.1. Classification (NCBI taxonomy): domain Eukaryota; kingdom Metazoa; phylum Chordata; class Actinopteri; order Syngnathiformes; family Syngnathidae; genus Entelurus; species Entelurus aequoreus. Next base: position 5,707,751 of record NC_084733.1, on the reverse strand, counting down.
ATGCAAATTTCTATTTTAATGTACAGCAATATGTTAATAAATAATTCACTGCAATTGTACAGTCTTGCAATAATAAAATAAGACATGATTCAAACAAATATGCACGATTTTCACACTCTTCTTGAAAGGAATGGTAAATGGGTTATGGTAAATGGGTTATACTTATATAGCGCTTTTCTACCTTCAAGGTACTCAAAGCGCTTTGACACTATTTCCACATTCACCCATTCACACACACATTCACACACTGATGGCGGGAGCTGCCATTCAAGGCCCTAACCACGACCCATCAGGAGCAAGGGTGAAGTGTCTTGCTCAAGGACACAACGGACGTGACGAGGTTGGTAGAAGGTGGGGATTGAACCAGGAACCCTCAGGTTGCTGGCACGGCCACTCTCCCAACTGCGCCACGCCGTCCCCTAATGGTGTTTTTTTTTGTTTAGTTTTTTTGTTTCAAACATGTTGACATAATCACTTTGTGACATTCTCTTCCCCCTGGACTTGTAGGACGTGATCCTGCCCCGAAGAACAGTTTTATTGACTAATCAGCGATCATAAATACTCTTCATTTGGCGGAGAGGGGGTGGGACACATGGTATGAAATCTAATCTAAGAGTACAGATGTTCTTCAAGCTGGATCCACATTTAATGTCAAGGTAGTGTGTGGTACAGTGGAGCCTGCAAAGTGGAACCGGGGGATGTCTTCGGTCTAACATTTTCACAGTCCAATCGTTGGATTTTGCACGGCGTCGACGATCACGACCGTTTTTCAGTTTGCTACATGTCTGCTAGGAAGGGCACCGCTAATTTGGATATTTAGGATATTGAATTTGCGACTCAGGGCTGCAGCTATGGATTCATTCAATGATCATACAAAGCACACTTTATAGCCTCCAATGCGTATTTCAAGGAAAATAGTTCAAAATTTTCTGCTTGCCATAACCTTAATTATTATTATTTTTTAAACAAACATTGAAGTGGCACTTTTAACATGTGTGCAAATATAGAAATGTCAAATAAAAACCTCCGTGCTGTTTGCCGCCACACAGATCACAGCACCCACGCGCCACCGCTCTCATGTGCGCTCTTTTGCATGCGGAAACTACGCCAAGATATTCGTCCGAATTTTGTACGATTTTATTAGCTACTCTCATTAAACCTTTATTTGAAATAAACTGAATAGAAATCTAATCAGAACTAAATGAGGCAATTCCTGAAGGAATTGTGTGTGAATGCTCCAATGCTGAAGTTGAAGTGAAATGCTGACAGAATGTAGTATGAATGTAAGAATAGTTGGAATGGTTTGAATGTTGAAGAGTTTGAATTTCCAGGAAAACCGGAATTTGGGAAAGTGTTAGTTTGAATGTCCAGGATGAGTGGAATGTGTTGATGTTGGAATGGTTTGAATAGGTTGAAAAATGTGGGAATTGTGCAACTTGGAAAAATGTCCCATTCATTTCAGTGGGAACTTCCTGGAAATTTTGGGAATTTGGGGAAAAGCGGGATTTTTTGGAAAATTATCAAGAGCATGAATGAGCTGAATTGGTTGGTGTTGGAGTTGTTTAAAATCGATCAAGAAATGTCGAAGTAAATGGTATTAAAGAATTTCGGGAAAATCAGGAATTTTTTTGATAATAGTAAAAAGGTTGAATGAGTTGAAATGGTTGGTGTTGAAATTTTTCAAATCGGTCGAGAAATGTTGAAGTAGTAACATGTTGAAATGAGAAATGGTATTACGGAATTCCTGGAAATTGGGGAAAGCCGGGAATTTTTCTAGTTCAAAAAAACAACTTTGTTTTTTGTCCTGATTAAGAAGAATGTTTGGACGGTGGACGGTGGAAATTGGGGAAAGCCGGGAATTTTTCTAGTTCAAAAAAACAACTTTGTTTTTTGTCCTGATTAAGAAGAATGTTTGGACGGTGGAACGGTTGAAAAATGTGGGAGGAGTAGTCGCCAGAAAAAAAGGTGGAAATAGGGCTTTGGAAAACCAGGAATTCTGGAAAATCCTGCAATTTGTTTGAACTTGGAAAAAAGTAGTTTGAATGTCCAGGATGAGTGGAATGTGTTGATGTTGGAATGGTTTAAATAGGTCGAAAAATGTGGGAATTGTGCAAATTGGAGAAATGTCCCATTCATTTCAATGGGAACTTCCTGGAAATTTTGGGAATTTGGGGATAAGCGGGATTTTTTGGAAAATTATCAAGAGCATGAATGAGCTGAATTGGTTGGTGTTGGAATTGTTTAAAATCGATCAAGAAATGTTGAAGTAGTAAATGGTATTAAAGAATTTCGGGAAAATCTGCAATTTTTTTGATAATAGCAAAAAGGTTGAATGTTCTGAATGAGTTGAAATGGTTGGTGTTGAATTTTTCAAATCGGTCAAGAAATGTTGAAGTAGTAACATGTTGAAATGAGAAATGGTATTACGGAATTCCTGGAAATTCGGGAAAACCGGGAATTTTTCCAGTTAAAAAAAACTCTTAGTTTTTTGTCCTGATTAAGAAGAATGTTTGGACGGTGGAACGGTTGAAGTGGGTTGAAAAATGTGGGAGGAGTAGTCGCCAGAAAAAAGGGTGGAAATAGGGCTTTGGAAAACCAGGAATTCTGGAAAATTCTGCAATTTTTTTGAACAAAGAAAAAAAATAGTTTGAATTTCCAGGATGAGTGGAATGTGTTGAAGGTGGAATGGTTTGAATCGGTTGAAAAATGTGGGAATTGTGCAACTTGGAAAAATGTCCCATTCATTTCAATGGGAACTTCCTGGAAATTTGGGGAATTTGGGGAAAAGTGGAATTTTTTGGAAAATGATCAGGAGCATGAATGAGCTGAATTGGTTGGTGTTGGAGTTGTTTAAATCGATCAAGAAATGTTGAAGTAGTAAATGGTATTAAAGAATTTCGGGAAAATCTGGAATTTTTTTGATAACAGTAAAAAGGTTGAATGTTCTGAATGAGTTGAAATGGTTGGTGTGGAAATTTTTCAAATCAGTCAAGAAATGATGACGTAATAACATGTTGAAATGAGAAATGGTATTACGGAATTCCTGGAAATTCGGGAAAACCGGAAATTTTTCTAGTTAAAAAAACAACTTTGTTTTTTGTCCTGATTAAGAAGAATGTTTGGACGGTTGAAGTGGGTTGAAAAACGTGGGAGGAGTAGTCGCCAAAAAAAAAGGGTGGAAATAGGGCTTTGGAAAACCAGGAATTCTGGAAAATCCTGCAATTTTTTTGAACTTGGAAAAAAGGTAGTTTGAATTTCCAGGATGAGTGGAATGTGTTGATGTTGGAATGGTTTGAATAGGTTGAAAAATTTAGGAATCGTGCAACTTGGAAAAATGTCCCATTTTTTTTCAATGGGAACTTCCTGGAAATTTGGGGAAAAGCAGGATTTTTTGGAAAAGGATTAGGAGCATGAATGAGTTGAATTGGTTGGTGTTGGAATTGTTGAAATCGGTCAAGAAATGTTGGAAGTAGTAACATGTTGAAATGAGAAATGGTATTACGGAATTCCTGGAAATTTGGGAAAACCGGGAATTTTTCTAGTTAAAAAACAACTTAGTTTTTTGTCCTGATTAAGAAGAATGTTTGGACGGTGGAATGGTTGAAGTGGGTTGAAAAATGTGGGAGGAGTAGTCGCCAGAAAAAATGGTGGAAATAGGGCATTGGAAAACCAGGAATTCTGGAAAATCCTGCAATTTTTTGGAACTTGGAAAAAAAGTACTTGGAATTTCCAGGATGAGTGGAATGTGTTGATGTTGGAATGGTTTGAACAGGTTGAAAAATGTGGGAATTGTGCAAGTTGGGAAAATGTCCCATTCATTTCAATGGGAACTTCCTGGACATTTTGGGAATTTTGGGAAAAACGGGATTTTTTGGAAAATGATTAGGAGCATGAATGAGCTGAATTGGTTGGTGTTGGAATTGTTTAAATCGGTCGAGAAATGTTGAAGTAGTAACGAGTTGAAATGAGAAAAGGTATTACGGAATTCCTGGAAATTCGGGAAAACCGGGAATTTTTTTAGTTAAAAAACAACTTTGTTTTTTGTCCTGATTAAGAAGAATGTTTGGATGGTAGAACGGTTGAAGTGGGTTGAAAAATGTGGGAGGATTAGTTGCCAGAAAAAAGGGTGGAAATAGGGCTTTGGAAAACCAGGAATTCGGGAAAATCCTGGAATTTTTTTGAACTTGGAAAAAAAATAGTTTGAATTTCCAGGATGAGTGGAATGTGTTGATGTTGGAATGGTTTGAATCGGTTGAAAAATGTGGGGATTGTGCACTTGGAAAAATGCCCCATTCATTTCAATGGGAACTTCCTGGAAATTTGGGGAAAAGTGGGATTTTTTGGAAAATGATCAGGAGCATGAATGAGCTGAATTTATTGGTGTTGAAATTGTTTAAATCGATCAAGAAATGTCGAAGTATTAAATGGTATTAAAGAATTTCGGGAAAATCTGGAATTTTTTTGATAATAGTAAAAAGGTTGAATGTTCTGAATGACCTGAAATGGTTGGTGTTGAATTTTTTCAAATCGGTCAAGAAATGTTGAACCACATGTTTAAATGAGAAATGGTATTACGTAATTCCTGGAAATTCGGGAAAACCGGGAATTTTTCCAGTTCAAAAAACAACTTTGTTTTTTGTCCTGATTAAGAAGAATGTTTGAACGGTTGAAGTGGGTTGAAAAACGTGGGAGGAGTAGTGGCCAGAAAAAAGGGTGAAAAAAGGGTTTGGAAAACCAGGAATTCGGGAAAATCCTGGAATTTTTTTGAACTTGGAAAAAAAATAGTTTGAATTTCCAGGATGAGTGGAATGTGTTGAAGGTGGAATGGTTTGAATAGGTCGAAAAATGTGGGAATTGTGCAACTCGGAAAAATGTCCCATTCATTTCAATGGGAACTTCCTGGAAATTTGGGGAATTTGGGGAAAAGTGGGATTTTTTGGAAAATGATTAGGAGCATGAATGAGCTGAATTTATTGGTGTTGAAATTGTTTAAATCGATCAAGAAATGTCGAAGTATTAAATGGTATTAAAGAATTTCGGGAAAATCTGGAATTTTTTTGATAATAGTAAAAAGGTTGAATGTTCTGAATGACCTGAAATGGTTGGTGTTGAATTTTTTCAAATCGGTCAAGAAATGTTGAAGTAGCAACATGTTGAAATGAGAAATGGTATTACGGAATTCCTGGAAATTCGGGAAAACCGGGAATTTTTCCAGTTCAAAAAACAACTTTGTTTTTTGTCCTGATTAAGAAGAATGTTTGAACGGTTGAAGTAGGTTGAAAAACGTGGGAGGAGTAGTTGCCAGAAAAAAGGGTGAAAAAAGGGTTTGGAAAACCAGGAATTCTGGGAAATCCTGAAAAAATTTTTAACTTGGAAAAAAATAAGTTTGAATTTCCAGGATGAGTGGAATGTGTTGAAGGTGGAATGGTTTGAATAGGTTGAAAAATGTGGAAATGGAAGTTTGAAAAATGGCCAATTCATTTTGAATGGGAAAAATGTCCCGGAAAACCTGGAATTCTGGGAAATCTGGGAATTTTTGGAACTTGTCAAGGGAAAAGCCCGCGTTTCCGGAAATAGGCTGAACAGTTTGAAGTGGGAACGCTTTGAATCGGGTGAAAAATGTGGAAGGTAGAGCGTGCCAAAATCTGATGAAAGAAGAAGAAGTTGAATTAATAAATGAACTTTAGTGTAGAAGATCACATGTGTGAATGTTTAGGACAGGGGTCACCAACCTTTTTGAAAGCAAGAGCTACTTCTTGGGTACTGATTAATGCGAAGGGCTACCAGTTTGATACACACTTAAATAAATTGCCAGAAATAGCCAATTTGCTCAATTTACCTTTAACTCTATGTTATTATTAATAATTAATGATATTTACACTTAATTGAACAGTTTAAAAGAGGAGAAAACACGAAAAAAACGACAATTACATTTTGAAACATAGTTTATCTTCAATTTAACTCTTTAAAATTCAAAATTCAACAGAAAAAAAAGAGAAAAACTTAAAAAAAGAATTTATGGAACATCATTAGTAATTTTTCCTGATTAAGATTAATTTTAGAATTTTGATGACATGTTTTAAATAGGTTAAAATCCAGTCTACACTTTGTTAGAATATATAACAAATTGGACCAAGCTATATTTCTAACAAAGACAAATCATTATTTCTTCTAGATTTTCCAGAACAAAAATTTTAAAATAAATTCAAAATACTTTGAAATAACATTTAAATTTGATTCTACAGATTTTCTAGATTTGCCAGAATAATTTTTTTTGAATTTTAATCATAATAAGTTTGAAGAAATATTTCACAAATACTCTTCGTCGAAAAAACAGAAGCTAAAATGAAGAATTAAATTAAAATGTATTTATTATTCTTTACAATTAAAAAAAAAAAATACTTGAACATTGATTTAAATTGTCAGGAAAGAAGAGGAAGGAATTTAAAAGGTAAAAAGGTTTTTTTGTTTAAAAATCCTAAAATCATTTTTAAGGTTGTATTTTTTCTCTAAAATTGTCTTTCTGAAAGTTATAAGAAGCAAAGTAAAAAAATTAATGAATTTATTTAAACAAGTGAAGACCAAGTCTTTAAAATATTTTCTTGGATTTTCAAATTCTTTTTGAGTTTTGTCTCTCTTAGAATTAAAAATGTCGGGCAAAGCGAGACCAGCTTGCTAGTAAATAAATGCAATTTAAAAAATAGAGGCAGCTCACTGGTAAGTGCTGCTATTTGAGCTATTTTTAGAACAGGCCAGCGGGCTACTCATCTGGTCCTTACGGGCGACCTGGTGCCCGCGGGCACTGCGTTGGTGACCCCTGGTTTAGGAGCATTCACACATGTGATCTTTGCAGTCCGAGTTCAAATCCCAACAAGCAGCGTTACAGAACAGATGGTGTTTGACTTTGGAGGTTCCACTGCGTAATAAACCATCATACAGTTGTAGCATAGGGCTTTTTTTTTTGCGAAAAAAAGGACAACATTGAGAAATCTCTCATCTATTCCAATGACCAACGTATGATTAAAAGGGCAAACCACATTGGATGTGGATGCTTGATGCTTGATGCTTGTTTGTGGCTTGGCTGACAGAAGTTAGAAGGTGAAAAAATGTGTTTCTGCAAATATTCCATGTTTAAGTGCATCCTTAAGGCCTGAGGTGTGCTTTGATTCTAACTAACTCTGTATTACATATATATGACTGGATGTTGCACCTACACAGCTACGACCCTTGGGGAGAATTCATAAAAAGGACGACGGTTGCCACGGTCCAACCTCTGGACCTGGACGTCCTTCAGGTTCTGTAAGTGCAAAGCGGTCCTTCAGTCTAATGCGAGGGGGCACCTGAGGTCACCTGGGCGCGTGCCCGTTGACCTGCCCCCGGCCCCAGTGCATGCTGGGTAGCGTGAGACACCTCCTGAAGTGCTCCAGCTGGGCCTGAAGTCTGTCCCGCTCCTCCCGCGCCCGCCGTCTCTGACTCACCAGCTCCTGGACGCCGAGGAGGGGACGTTTAGTGAAAAGGGATCTCCAACGAGAAGTGAGACGACTCACCGCCATGGTGTTCGAAAGTTGCTCAGCAGTTCTGGTCAGGTTGAAGTTCTGCGCCTCGAGTCTTTTACACTGATTGTGAAGAACCTGCCTCTCCACGCCGCGGTCTGTAAGGAATTCAAATAGGCGATCACACAAGGGATCCCATTTCTGACACCAAATTGTAGAAAAAAACCCCAAATTGATCAATTTGGTCAACTGGCATGTATTCTTTCAGGAAAGGGTAAACAGGGTTGTACCACACACAGCATAGGCGATCACACAAGGGATCCCACTTCTGACACCAAATTGTAGAAAACCCCCCCAAATTGATCAATTTGGCCAACTGGCATGTATTCTTGCAGGAAAGGGTAAACAGGGTTGTACCACACACAGCATAGGCGATCACACAAGGGATCCCACTTCTGACACCGAATGGTAAAAAAAAACAACCCACGTGAATTAATTTGGTCAACTGGCATTGTACACAGAGTAGAGTACCACACACAGCATAGGGGATCACACAATCAATCAATCAATGTTTATTTATATAGCCCTGAATCACAAAAGTCTCAAAGGGCTGCACGAGCCACAACGACATTCTCGGCACAAGGGATCCCGTTTCTGACACCAAATTGTAGAAAACCCCTCCACCCACATTGATCAATTTGGTCAACTGGCATGTATTCTTGCAAGAAGGTGTACACAGAGTAGAGTACCAAACAAAGCATAGGCGATCACACAAGGGATCCCATTTCTGACACCAAATTGTAGAAAAAACCCCACATTGATCAATTTGGTCAACTGGCATGTATTCTTTCAGGAAAGGGTAAACAGGGTTGTACCACACACAGCATAGGCGATCACACAAGGGATCCCACTTCTGACACCAAATTGTAGAAAACCCCCCCAAATGGATCAATTTGGCCAACTGGCATGTATTCTTGCAGGAAAGGGTAAACAGGGTTGTACCACACACAGCATAGGCGATCACACAAGGGATCCCACTTCTGACACCGAATGGTAAAAAAAAAAAAACCCACATTGATCAATTTGGTCAACTGGCATGTATTCTTGCAGGAAAGGGTAAACAGGGTTGTACCACACACAGCATAGGCGATCACACAAGGGATCCCACTTCTGACACCAAATGGTAGAAAAAAAACCCCATGTGGATTAATTTGGTCAAATGGCATTGTACACAGAGTAGAGTACCACACACAGCATAGGGGATCACACAATCAATCAATCAATGTTTATTTATATAGCCCTAAATCACAAAAGTCTCAAAGGGCTGCACAAGCCACAACGACATTCTCGGCACAAGGGATACCATTTCTGACACCAAATTGTAGAAAACCCCTCCCCCCACATTGATCAATTTGGTCAACTGGCATGTATTCTTGCAAGAAGGTGTACACAGAGTAGAGTACCAAACAAAGCATAGGCGATCACACAAGGGATCCCATTTCTGACACCAAATTGTAGAAAAAACCCCACATTGATCATTTTGGTCAACTGGCATGTATTCTTGCAGGAAAGTGTAAACAGGGTTGTACCACACACAGCATAGGTGCTCACACAAGGGATCCCACTTCTGACACAAATGGTAAAAAAAACCCCGGATGCATCAATTTGGTCAACTGGCATGTATTCTCGCAAGAAGGTGTACACAGGGTAGAGTACCACACAAAGCATAGACGATCACACAAGGGATCCCACTTCTAACACTAAATGGTAGAAAAAACAACCACATTCATCAATTTGGTCAACTGGCATGTATTCTTGCAAGAAAGTGTAAACAGAGTTATACCACACACAGCATAGGCGATCACACAAGCGATCCCATTTCTGACACCAAATAGTAGAACCCCCCACCCCCATGAATTAATTTGGCCAACTGGCATGTATTCTTGCAGGAAAGTGTAAACAGGGTTGTACCACACACAGCATAGGCGATCACACAAGGGATCCCACTTCTGACACCAAATGGTAGAAAAAAAAAACCACGTAGATTAATTTGGTCAACTGGCATTGTACACAGAGTAGAGTACCACACACAGCATAGGGGATCACACAAGGGATCCCATTTCTGACACCAAATTGTAGAACCCCCCACCTCCCCCCCACACATTGATCAATTTGGTCAACTGGCATGTATTCTTGCAAGAAGGTGCACACAGAGTAGAGTACCAAACAAAGCATAGGCGATCACACAAGAGATCCCATTTCTGACACCAAATTGTAGAAAAAACAACCACATTCATCAATTTGGTCAACTGGCATGTATTCTTGCAGGGAAGTGTAAACAGGGTTGTACCACACACAGCATAGGAGATCACACAAGGGATCCCACTTCTGACACCAAATGGTAAAAAAACCCCCAGATGCATCAATTTGGTCAACTGGCATGGATTCTTGCAAGAAGGTGTACACACGGTAGAGTACAACACAAAGCATAGACGATCACACAAGGGATCACACTTCTAACACCAAATGGTAGAAAAAACAACCACATTCATCAATTTGGTCAACTGGCATGTATTCTTGCAAGAAAGTGTAAACAGGGTTATACCACACACAGCATAGGCGATCACACAAGGGATCCCACTTCTGACACCAAATTGTAGAAAAAAACCACGCATTGATCAATTTGGTCAACTGGCATGTATTCTTGCAGGAAAGTGTAAACAGGGTTGTACCACACACAGCATAGGAGATCACACAAGGGATCCCACTTCTGACACCAAATGGTAAAAACAACAACCAGATGCATCAATTTGGTCAACCGGCATGTATTCTTGCAAGAAGGTGTACACACGGTAGAGTACCACACAAAGCATAGACAATCATACAAGGGATCCCACTTCTAACACCAAATGGTAGAAAAAACAACCACATTCATCAATTTGGTCAACTGGCATGTATTCTTGCAAGAAAGTGTAAACAGGGTTATACCACACACAGCATAGGCGATCACACAAGGGATCCCACTTCTGACACCAAATAGTAGAAACCCCCCACCCCTCATGAATTAATTTGGTCAACTGGCATGTATTCTTGCAAGAAGGTGTACACAGTAGAGTACCACACACAGCATAGGCGATCACACAAGGGATCCCACTTCTGACACCAAATGGTATAAAAACAACTACATTGATCAATTTGGTCAACGGGCATGTATTCTTGCAAGAAGGTGTAAAAAGGGTAGAGTACCACAGAGCATAGGCTATCACACAAGGGATCCCACTTCTGACACCAAATTGTAAGAAAGCAACCAAGAAGTGCTCAGTTGGAATGTCTTTTCTATATCAAGAAGGTGTAAACAATGCAGAGTACGACAACACAGGCGACAACACAAGAGGTCCAACTTCTGACACCAAGTTAGTTTTGGGGGACAAAAAGGGTTGAACTATAGGAAAGAAAAAGCAGTCTCACCGTCCACATACTCCTGATAGGCCTCAAAAATGGCTTCAATGCCTTTCCATTTCCTTGGAGCCTCCAACTCATCTTCCTCCTGCCCAGATGAGTCGTCTTCCTCCACCTCGTCGTCATCATCATCATCATCAGTCAAGTGTTCCCGAGGAGACGCCGCATCCCGACTGGCTCGGGGAAAATGGTGGTGATGGCCGTTAGTGGCGTGCGGAGGGGTGTGGTTAGCGTGCGGAGGGGTGTGGTTAGCGTGCGGAGGGGTGTGGTTAGCGTGCGGCGCTTTGATCGGAGACGCCTCAGCCTTCACGCACGCCTCTGGGAGCCAGCTTGGCACTCCTTATAAGGAGACAACATCAGGGATATTTACTTTTACATCAAAACAATTAAAACCATGAGTAAGATTTCAAACTGGATCAAATCTAGATCAAGTTTGGCCTAACATGTCAACTCTGTACACACACTAAATGTATTTCACACATCATTTCAACAGATTTGACAAAGATAACAGTATGAAAATGTTAAAAGAGTTTTCAATCCGGATCAGATCTGGATTAAATTTGGCTTGACATTTAAACTCCAAACACAAACCAAATGTCTTTGAAAATTGTATTAATATTTCGTTCCAGATTAAATTCAGATTGAATGTGTCTGGACATTTCAACTCCAAACACATGCCAAATTTCTTTCAAATAAAATACGATTTAAGTGTCTGAATATTGTATTAGGCTTGCAATCTGGATTGAATCCAGATTGAATTTGTGTTGGCATTTTAATTCCATACATATGCCAATTGTCTTTTAAATAAAACAACATTTAACAGATATAACAGTATAAAAATTTTAAATTATTTGTGTTAATCCGGATCGATCTGTATTATATTTGGCTTGATATTTAAACTCCAAACACACACCAAATCCCTTTCAAATAAAATCAGATTTAAGTGTCCAAAATCATATTAGTCTTTCAATCAGTATTAAATCCAGATTAAATTTGTCATGACACTTCAAATCAAAACACATACAAAGTGTCTTTCAAATTAAATCCAATTTGACAAAGATAACAGTATTAAAATGTTAAATGAGTTTTCAATCTGGATCAGATCTGCATTAAATTTGCTTTGACATTTCAAGTCCATACACGGATCAAATTTCCTTCAAATGTAATCAGATATTAAAGAAACTGTAAAAGTGTCTGAACATCTTCAATGGTGTTTCACTCTGGATTAGATCCAGGTAATTAAAAAAAAAATCCTATACACAAAACAATTACTAAGAAAACTGAATTACTAAAAAAACTGACTTTACAAATATACAACTATGAAAAATAGTATTAGTTTTTTAATCCGAAACAAATCCAGATTCAATTAGGCTTGAAATGTCAACTCCAATAGACATGGATTGTCTTTCAAACAGATATAAGTGTCTACAACATCCTAGTAGTGTTTTAATCTGAATGTGATCCAGAACAACATTTGAACTCCAGACACATAACAAGTTTATTTGGAATGAAAGAATCTGATTTGACAGATGCAGGACTATGTAAACGATCAAAGGGGATCACTTTTTAATCAGATTTCTGAAAATGTCACATGAAGTTTTAATTTGAACGGGATCTGGATTAAATTCATGTTTACATGTTTTTAATTTTTTCAAATAGAATCATATACTAAAGATACTGTATACGTGTCTGAACACCTCAGAATCTGGATCAGACTCATATTAAACCTGATACTGACTACTGATTCCATGTAAATGTGCTGGATCTGACTCATATTAAACCTGATACTGACTACAGGTTCCTTATAAATGTGCTGGATCTGACTCATTTTAAACCTGATAATGACTACTGGTTCCTTGTAAATGTGCTAGATCTGACTCATACTAAACCTGATACTGACTACTGTTTCCTGGTAAATGTGCTGGATCTGACTGATATTAAACTGGTTCCTGGTAAATGTGCTGGATTTGACTCATATTAAACCTGATACTGATTACTGGTTCCTTGTAAATGTGCTGGATCCGACTCATATTAAACTGGTTCCTGGTAAATGTGCTGGATCTGACTCATATTAAACTGGTTCCTGGTAAATGTGCTGGATCTGACTCATATTAAACCTGATACTGACTACTGGTTCCTGGTAAATGTGCTGGATCTGACTAATATTAAACCTGATACTGACTACTGGTTCCTGGTAAATGTTGTGGATCTGACTCATATTAATCCTGATACTGACTACTGGTTCCTTGTAAATGTGCTGGATCTGTCTCATATTAAACCTGATACTGACTATTGGTTCCATGTAAATGTGCTGGATCTGACTCATATTAAACTGGTTCCATGTAAATGTGCTGGATCTGTCTCATATTAAACCTGATACTGACTATTGGTTCCATGTAAATGTGCTGGATCTGACTCATATTAAACTGATACTGACTGCTGGTTCCCTGTAAATGTGCTGGATCTGACTCATATTAAACTGGTTCCTTGTAAATGTGCTGGATCTGACTCATATTAAACCTGATACTGACTACTGGTTCCTTGCATGTACTGTATCTGACTCATATTAAACTGATACTGACTACTGGTTCCATGTAAATGTGCTGGATCTGACTCATCTTAAACTGGTTCCATGTAAATGTGCTGGATCTGACTCATATTAAACTGGTTCCTGGTAAATGTGCTGGATCTGACTCATATTAAACCTGATACTGACTACTGGTTCCATGTAAATGTGCTGGATCTGATCTGGATCTTGTTCCTGGTAAATGTGCTGGATTAAACCTGATACTGACTACTGGTCCCTTTCATCCTGCACAACATTATTAGGTAGCAATGCATCGTCCAACCACAAGATGGCAGCAAATATTTGTCATGTGTGCAACCAAAAAGCCGACTCACCTTTGTGGTGCGTGGACTGCAGCACCGCCTGGTGGAAGTGCTGAGCGAAGGCCTCGGGCGTGAACCTCTCCCAGGGCCTGACTCGACCGTTGTGGCCCGGACCCGGACCCGGGTCCTTCTTCAGAGGAGCGACTGCTACGTGGCCGTTGTGGACCAGCTGGTGCTTCTTGTTGGGTTCTGTGAACGCCGCCTTTTCCCCGCGGGGGGCCGAGGGCGGCGGCGGCGCCCACCCGGTGGGCTGCTTGTGCTTCTGTTTGTGTACATAGGGAGGGGAGGGGCTGGGGGAGTCGGGGTAAAGATGTCCGTTTGACTGACAGGAAGTGGGCGGGGCTGACGAGGACTCCCCTGCAAAGACACGAGAGCCTTTTCAGGAATCTCCCCCACTTTCCTTAGTGGACACCTACTTAGTGCTCCTGCATGGCTTCTCAGCTGGTGCAGGCGTCCCTAATAAAGCGTCTCACCTGTCGTCCTAAGCGGGCTGCTACATGGCGGTGCAGAGTTGTATCTCAGCGTGTCCAGCGTCACAATGTTCTTCTGTATGGCCTTCAGCAGCCCCTCCGTCTTCTCCTTATCTGGAAAAGACAAAGGTGGAGTAATTAGAGAGAAGGAGGACGAGGTCTGATAGAGAGAAGGAGGACGAGGTCTGATAGAGAGAAGGAGGACGAGGTCTGATAGAGAGAAGGAGGACGAGGTCTGCATCGTCACCTCTTCTCTGCTTGGGGCTGACGTGGGAGAGCTTGAACATGCGGAGGAAGTCCTTCTTCTCCGGCAGCTCGGGGGCGCCGTCCATCTGCTCGGCCGTGTACGGCGTGGTGAGCGGCGCCGGCGAGGCCTTCTTCTTGCCCTGCACGGCGGGCGGGGAGGGGCTCCGCTCCCTCAGCATCCTCCTCCTCTTCCTCTTCTTGCGCTGCAGGATCTCGTCGCAGCGGGCCAGCGGGACCAGGCCGCACGTGTGCAGGAAGTCCACCTTCTTCAAGCACAAGAAGGAGAGCGGGCGCACGTCAGCGGCCCGTTTGCATCCTAAATCTTCAACACCAGCTGCCAAACAAGCAGTCCCGCGTGCGCACGTTCACAGCTAGTTAACATCTAAATGTAGAGGTGTAATGGTACACAAAAATTCCGGTTCGGTACGTACTTCGGTTTAGAGGTCACGGTTCGGTTCATTTTCGGTACAGTAAGAAAACAACAAAATATACAGTTTTGGGTAGGGATGTCCGATAATGGCTTTTTGCCGATATTCCGATATTGTCCAACTCTTTAATAACCGATACCGATATCAACCGATACCGATATATACAGTGGTGGAATTAACACATTATTATGCCTAATTTGGACAACCAGGTATGGTGAAGATAAGGTACTTTTTAAAAAAAATAAAATAAGATAAATAAATTAAAAACATTTGTCTTGAGTAAAAAAGAAAGTAAAACAATATAAAAACAGCTACATAGAAACTAGTAATTACATTACAATTGATGTATTTGTAGATATTACTTTTTTTTTTTTTTTTTTTTTGTTGCTGTTACTTTCTTTTTTTGGGGTGGGGGGTTGGGCGGTATGGTTGGGATATAAACAAAAAATATTTGGACATTTAGGGCAGACAACAGATATAAGATGTATGTGAATATGATGTAATGGATAGGAATGTCTGATGCTGGATGTCAATAAAAATAAAATTAAAAAAAACAAAACAAAACAAAAAAAAACTAGTAATTAATGAAAATGAGTCAAATTAAGTGTTAAAGGTTAGTACTATTAGTGGAGCAGCAGCACGCACAATCATGTGTGCTTACGGACTGTATCCCTTGCAGACTGTATTGATATATATTGATATATAATGTAGGAAGCAGAATATTAATAACAGAAAGAAACAACCCTTTTGTGTGAATGAGTGTGAATGAGGAGGGAGGTTTTTTGGGTTGGTGCACTAATTGTAAGTGTATCTTGTGTTTTTTATGTGGATTTAATAAAAAAAACAAAAAAAACCACAAAAAAAACCCGATACTGATAATAAAAAAAACGATACCGATAATTTCCGATATTACATTTTAACGCATTTATCCGCCGATAATATCGGCAGACCGATATTATCGGACATCTCTAGGTGTAATGGTAGACAAAAATTCTGGTTCGGTACGTACCTCGGTTTAGAGGTCACGGTTCGGTTAATTTTCGGTACAAGAACAACAAAATATACAATTTTGGGTAGGGATGTCCGATAATGGCTTTTTGCAGATATCCGATATTCCGATATTGTCCAACTCTTTAATTACCGATACCGATATCAACCGATACCGATATATACAGTGGTGGAATTAACACATTATTATGCCTAATTGGGACAACCAGGTATGGTGAAGATAAGGTCCTTTTTTAAAAAAATAAAATAAGATAAATAAATTAAAAACATTTGTCTTGAGTAAAAAAGAAAGTATAACAATATAAAAACAGCTACATAGAAACTAGTAATTACATTACAATTGATGTATTTGTAGATATTACTTTGTTGTTGTTTTTTTTGTTTTTGCTGTTAGTTTCTTTTTTGGGAGGGGGTGGGGGGTATGTTGGGATATAAACAAAAAACATTTGGACATTTAGGGCAGACAACAGATATAAGATGCATGTGAATATGATGTAATGGATAGGAATGTCTGATGCTGGATGTCAATAAAAAAAAAAAGAAAAAAAAAGAAACTAGTAATTAATGAAAATGAGTCAAATTAACTGTTAAAGGTTAGTACTATTAGTGGAGCAGCAGCACGCACAATCATGTGTGCTTACGGACTGTATCCCTTGCAGACTGTATTGATATATATTGATATATAATGTAGGAACCGGAATATTAATAACAGAAAGAAACAACCCTTTTGTGTGGATGAGTGTAAATGGGGGAGGGAGGTTTTTTGGGTTGGTGCACTAATTGTAAGTGTATCTTGTGTTTTTTATGTGGATTTAATTTAAAAAAAAATAAATAAAAAAATAAAATCGTTACCGATAATAAAAAAAAAACGATACCGATAATTTCCGATATTACAATTTAAAGCATTTATCTCTATTTTTGGGTTATTTATTTACCAAATTTTCAAAATCTTCCACCAAAAATATTTTTCTCAGTGTAATATTTGATGTGAAGTAATGGGAACCTTGGATAGGTCAATAATTCATAATAACATTGATTTTGATTCAATATTATGTTTTGAGCAATGACAGTTTGAAAGAAAAAAAAAACCCAGCTTTGTTTTATTTGTCAACATTGCAACTTTTTCTAAATTACATTTAACCTTTAAGCTTTGTTATTTCACTTTGTTATGTTTTTGTTTATTTTAATAGTATTTTTAGAATGTGCCGTGGGCCTTTAAAACATTAGCTGTGGGCCGCAAATGGCCTCCGGGGCACACTTTTGACACACCTGCTACAGATAATAAAAAATTAAATGTGATAAATCTATGGATAAAAAGCAGAGCCTGGCGACGCATGCGCGTTTATCATAACTGTCTCGCTCTGTCTCTGCCCCTCCCTCACATTTTGTTTTGTTTTTAACCCCTTCTTAACCCTGAACGTACATTGAAAATACACGCAACCCTAACTCAAAATTCCAGACATTTGAGGCATTTAAGAAACTCCGCCCTGACAGCTCCGCAAAAGAGGACATGTCCGGTGAAAAGAGGACGTATGGTCAGTCTATACTAGCCCGTTAGCTGCTAGCATGCCGTGTGTTGTGCCTCGGTGTGCATTGTTTACACAACGTGCGTTACGCTACTTAATATGTCCGTGTGGAAACTCGTTCGGTACACCTCCGAACCCGAACCGGAACCCCCGTACCGAAACGGTTCAATACAAATACACGTTACACCCCTATCTAAATGTCCTCCAAAAAGCACATTTCTTTCTTGTCAAGTCCCCAGTGACAAAATGCGACAAAGACAACATATTTGATGTTCAAACTGATAAACATTTTTTTTAGCTTTAGAATTTGATGCCAGCAACACGTGACAAAGAAGTTGGGAAAGGTGGCAATAAATACTGATAAAGTTGAGGAATGCTCACCAAACACTTATTTGGAACATCCCACAGGTGTGCAGGCAAATTGGGAACGGGTGGGTGCCATGATTGGGTATAAAAGTAGATTCCATGAAATGCTCAGTCATTCACAAACAAGGATGGAGCGAGGCTCACCACTTTGTCAACAAATGCGTGAGCAAATTGTTGAACGGTTTAAGAAACACCTTTCTCAACCAGCTATTGCAAGGAATTTAGGGATTTCACCATCTACGCTCCGTAATATCATCAAAGGGTTCAGAGAATCTGGAGAAATCACTGCACGTAAGCAGCTAAGCCTGTGACCTTACATCCGTCAGGCTGTATCGCATCAACGAGCCACATCAGTGTGTAAAGGATATCACCACATATGCTCAGGAACACTGCAGAAACCCACTGTTAGTAACTACAGTTGGTCGCTACATCTGTAAGTGCGAGTTAAAACTCTCCTATGCGAGGCGAAAACCATTTTTATCAACAACACCCAGGAACGCTGTCGGCTTCGCTGGGCCTGAGCTCATCTAAGATGGACTGATGCAAAGTGGAAAAGTGTTCTGTGGTCTGACGAGTCCACATTTCAAATTGTTTTTGGAAAATGTGGACCATCCGGATTGTCCTAGGCGCAAAGTGTAAAAGGCAGCATGTGTGATGGTATGGGGGTGTATTAGTGCCCAAGACATGGGTAACTTACACATCTGTGAAGGCGCCATTAATGCGGACAGGTTTTGGAGCAACATAGACTTGGACCATGGACGCCCCTGCTTATTTCAGCAAGACAATGCCAAGCCACGTGTTGCATCAACGTGGCTTCATAGTAAAAGAGTGCGGGTACTTTCCTGGCCCGCCTGCACTCCAAACCTTTACTGAGTGTTGTTAAAAGGAAAGGCCATGTAACACAGTGGTGAACATGCCCTTCCCCAACTACTTTGGCACGTGTCGCAGCCATGAAATTCTAAGTTAATTATCAACGTCGTCAAAAGGCATGTTGTTGCAACATTGCTGTGATGTACTAAAGGTGTACCTCAGAGGAAGTGTCCAGTTTGAGCGCCGGTTGTTCCGTCACCCTCCTCAGGTGGGCTTTGACTTCCTCCTCGTCGCTCTCGTCGTACGACTCGTTCAAGTCGTAGTAGTAGCCTCCTTCCCGGGCCTCCTTCCTCCTCCTCTCCTCCATGTCCAGCTTGCTGAGGAGTCTGCGATGCTGCTGGAGGACTTGGTCGTACACCAGCGAGCCGTCCCTGCGGTCGGCCGGGGTCACGTGACGCGAGGCGGGGTCAGACAGGGGTGTGCACAGTGTCAGGTGGAGGTTGTTGCTGGCGTGACGGCGCTGGTGGAGGAGGTCCTGGGAGCCGCCTCCTCTCGCCGGCAAGCAGCGCTCGGGGGCCTCCGCCCTCCTCCTGGAGCCGTCCTCCGTCTTGTCGCCCCAGCTCAGGTGGGGTCGGTCGGCCCTGGTCAGACCCGGGGGAGGTCGGATAGGCGGGTTGGCTTTTCGACGGGAATCGGCGGAGGAGTCCACGAGGGAGGCCGGGTTCCAGAGCGTGGTTGGAGGAGCGAGAGCAGCTTTGGGGGAGATGAGAGGAGGGGGGCCACCGAGGGCAGGTCCTCCATCTTTGTTGCTATGGTGATGGTGGGCTGTTCTGTGGAGGCACATTGTTACATCCATCCATCCATCCATTTTCTACCGCTTATTGTCCTCACCTATGGCCGTCTCTCCGAGGCTCCTTCGCTTCCGTCGGCCCCTCCCGCTCGTGTCCTCGCTGCCGGGCGAGCCACGCCTCCTCGTTGGCCCTCTGAGACATCATGGCCGACGCCAGGGCCCCGTGGATGCCACCCCCCGGCGGAGCGTGGTGCTTACCCAGGTGAGAGGGCACCAGGCTGGGCAAGGGGTGCGGGACGGAGCCCCTGGAGGAGTGGAAGTTCAAGGGGAGGGGTTTATGTGCTGGGAAACCTTGGGGCTCCGCCTCCTTGGGTTGATCTGGGAAGACGACATCGGAAATAAAAGTCAAGCGTTTAAAAACATTACATTTAAAAATGACATGGAATTCAAGTAAATTAGGACCTTTTTTATTTTTGATTCAACTCATTTTGAGGCATACCAAAGACTATAAAAACGGGAGCCTTCACCTCCCTGCTTGGCACTCAGCATCAAAGGTTGGGATTGGGGGTTAAATCACCAAAAATGATTCCCGGGCGCGGCCACCGCTGCTGCTCACTGCTCCCCTCACCTCCCAGGGGGCGATCAAGGGTGATTTCGCCACACTTATGGTGTGTGTGTGTGACAATCATGGGTACTTTAACTTTAAAAAAAACCAAAACGGAATTAATATGAATAAACAATAACAAATGTAAAAAAAACAGGGCTGTCAAAAATAATGAGGTAAAGGAGCCACATGTAATAATTTCACGTCAAGTCGTCATTAAATGTCCCCGATATGTCAAAAGGCATTAATAAAACATCTTCTTATGCTCATTTCAAATTACAATTACAATTACATACTTGCCAACCTTGAGACCTCTGAATTCGGTAGATTGGGGGTGGGGGGGTTGAGGTGGTAGCTGGGGTGTATATATTGTAGCCCGGAAGAGTTAGGGATACAAGGGATTCCGGGTATTTGTTTTGTTGTGTTTATGTTGTGTTACGGTGCGGATGTTCTCCCCAAATGTGTTTGCCATTCTTGTTCGGTGTGGGTTCACAGTGTGGCGCATATTTGTAACAGTGTTAAAGTTGTTTATACGGTCACCCTCAGCGTGACCTGCATGGCTGTTGACCAAGTATGTCTTGCAGTCACTCACGCGTGTCTGCACGCCCTTAAAGGCCTATTGAAATGAAATGTTCTTATTTAAACGGGGATAGCAGATCCATTTTATTTGTCATACTTCATCATTTCGCGATATTGTCATATTTTTGCCGAAAGGATTTAGTAGAGAACATCGACGATAAAGTTCGCAACTTTTGGTCGCTGATAAAAAAAAAGCCTTGCCTGTACCGGAAGTAGCGTGACGTCGCAGGTTGAAAGGCTCCTCACATTTGCACATTGTTTACACCAGCAGCGAGAGCGATTCTGAGCGAGAAAGCGACGATTACCCCATTAATTTGAGCCAGGGTGACAGATTCGTGGATGAGGAACGTGAGAGTGAAGGACTAGAGTGCAGTGCAGGACGCATATTTTTTCACTCTGACCGTAACTTAGGTACAAGCTGGCTCTTTGGATTCCACACTCTCTCCTTTTTCTATTGTGGATCACGGATTTGTATTTTAAACCACCTTGGATACTATATCCTCTTGAAAATGAGAGTCGAGAACGCGAAATGGACATTCACAGTGACTTTTATCTCCACGACAATACATCGGCGAAGCACTTTAGCTACGGGGCTAACGTGATAGCATCGTGCTTAACTGCATATAGAAACAGACGAAATAAGCCCCTGACTGGAAGGATAGACAGCAGATCAACAATACTACCAAACTCTGGACCTGTAACCACACGGTTAATGCTGTACCGCCTGGCGAAGCCTAGCAATGCTGTTGCTAACAACGCCATTGAAGCTAACTTAGCTACGGGACCTCGACAGAGCTATGCTAAGAACATTAGCTATCCACCTACGCCAGCCAGCTCTCATCTGCTCATCACCACCCGTGCTCACCTGCGTTCCAGCGATCGACGGCGCGACGAAGGACTTCACCACGATGATCGGTGCGGTCGGCGGCCCGGAGACGGAGGAAGTCAAGGTGAGGACAGCGGCGCGGCGGCGGGCGTTGTAGCTTTCGACGACACCCCGGCCGCCAGCAGAGTCGGCAAGAAACATATATTTCCCCAAAGTTACGTACGTGACATGCACATAGCGCCACGCACGTACGGGCAAGCGATCAAATGTTTGGAAGCCGAAGCTGTACTCACGGTAGCGCGTCTGCTATCCAAGTCAAAGTCCTCCAGGTTGTGTTGCTGCAGCCAGCCGCTAATACACCGCTTCCCACCTACAGCTTTCTTCTTTGCAGTCTCCATTGTTAATTGAACAAATTGTAAAAGATTCACCAACACAGATGTCCAGAATACTGTGGAATTTTGCGACGAAAACAGACGACTTAAGCCGGCTACCGTGCTATTCCAAAATGTCCGCTTCAACCAGTGACGTCACGCGCAAACGTCATCATACATAGACGTTTTCAGCCGGAAGTTTCCCGGGAAATTTAAAATGTCACTTTATAAGTTAACCCGGCCGTATTGGCATGTGTTGCAATGTTAAGATTTCATCATTGATCTATAAACTATCAGACTGTGTGGTCGCTAGTAGTGGCTTTCAGTAGGCCTTTAACTTATAAAGTGCAATTTTAAATTTCCCGGGAAACTTCCGGCTGAAAACGTCTATGTATGATGACGTATGCGCGTGACGTCAATGGTTGAAGCGGAAGTATTGGCACACCATTGTATCCCAATACAAACAGATCTGTTTTCATCGCAAAATTCCACAGTATTCTGGACATCTGTGTTGGTGAATCTTTTGCAATTTGTTTAATGAACAATGGAGACTGCAAAGAAGAAAGTTGTAGGTGGGAAGCGGTGTATTAGCGGCTGGCTGCAGCAACACAACCAGGAGGACTTTGACTTGGATAGCAGACGCTGTCCTCACCTTGACTTCCTCCGTCTCCGGGCCGCCGACCGCACCGATCATCGTGGTGAAGTCCTTCGTCGCGCCGTCGATCGCTGGAACGCAGGTGAGCACGGGTGGTGATGAGCAGATGAGAGCTGGCTGGCGTAGGTGGAGAGCTAATGTTTTCAGCATAGCTCTGTCGAGGTCCCGTAGCTAAGTTTGCTTCAAGTTAGCAACAGCATTGCTAGGCTTCGCCAGGCGGTACAGCATTAACCGTGTGGTTACAGGTCCAGGGTTTGGTAGTATTGTTGATCTGCTGTCTATCCTTCCAGTCAGGGGCTTATTTTGTCTGTTTCTATATGCAGTTAAGCACGATGCTATCACGTTAGCCCCGTAGCTAAAGTGCTTCGCCGATGTATTGTCGTGGAGATAAAAGTCACTGTGAATGTCCATTTCGCGTTCTCGACTCTCATTTTCCAGAGGATATAGTATCCCAGGTGGTTTCAAATACAAATCTGTGATCCACAATAGAAAAAGGAGAGAGTGTGGAATCCAAAGAGCCAGCTTGTACCTAAGTTACGGTCAGAGCGAAAAAAGATACGTCCTGCACTGCACTCTAATCCTTCACTCTCACGTTCCTCATCCACGAATCTTTCATCCTGGCTCAAATTAATGGGGTAATCGTCGCTTTCTTGGTTCGAATCTCTCTCGCTGCTGGTGTAAACGATGGGGAAATGTGAGGAGCCTTTCAACCTGCGACGTCACGCTACTTCCGGTACAGGCAAGGCTTTTTTTTTAATCAGCGACCAAAACTTTATCGTCGATGTTCTCTACTAAATCCTTTCAGCAAAAATATGGCAATATCGCGAAATGATCAAGTACGACACATAGAATGGATCTGCTATCCCCGTTTAAATAAGAAAATTTCAAGTTGTTTATACGCCACCCTCAGTGTGACTTGTATGGCTGTTGACCGAGTATGACTTGCAGTCACTCACGTGTGTCTGCTGAAGCCGCATACAACACGTGACTGGGCCGGCACGCTATTTGTATGGTGGAAAAGCCGACGCGATGACAGGTTGTAGAGGACGCTAAAGGCAGTGCCATCACGGCACACCCTTAATATTGTTGAAAATCGGGAGAAATTCGGGAGAATGGTTGCCCCGGGAGATTTTCGGGAGGGGCACTGAAATTCGTGAGTCTCCCGGAAAAATCGGGAGGGTTGGCAAGTATGCCTCCACAGCTTTATATCGGAGGGATGCTTGGGCGGGTACCGTGTCTGTTGGGGGTCAGCCTCCCGCCCGGCCGGGCCCTGTCCTCCGGCGGTGCCCTGCGAGGCGCCGCCTCGGCCAGGTAGGCGTGGCTCTCGGCCGCCCGGACCATGTGCTGCTGCCTCTCCCTCTGCCTCTCCTTCTGTCTGTCCAGCAGCTCTCTCTCCCGCTCCTCCTCCCTCTCCTTCTCCTCGCGCTCCCTCTCCTTCTCCCGCTCGCGCTCGTGCTCCCTCTCGCGCTGGCGGAGCTCGTTCTCCATCTGCAGCCTGTGGGGGGGCGGGGAGAGACAAGTATGAGGGGAGGGGAGGGGGGAGGCGAGAGATGCAACACCCAGCGTGAGGCACACACCGGTGAAGCTCACACAAATAAAGACGCGGCACTCCATTTAGCGTGAGGGGGAAATAATCCACACGCAGCACCGGTGGAGATGAAGAATTCAAGGGAACCACATGGGAGAGCACACACGAATATGCCATTCAGACAATATAGGGACTTGCAACATCTCCCCAGAGAGCAGTGAGCTTCTTCTTCTCCTTTGTGCGAAGGGCAGCGTGTGTGTGCGTGTGTGTGTGTGCGTGTGTGTGTGTGTGTGTGTGTGTGTGTGTGTGTGTGTGTGTGTGTGTGTGTGTGTGTGTGTGTGTGCTAAATATAGCCGCAGACTCATTAGACAGCGAGGACGCTGGTAAAGTACCTCTCCACCAGCACACTGTGGTTCATCTCTCCAGGGTAGCGACCTCCAGGCAGGTGTAGGTGCAGGCCAGAGGGGTGGAGGGAAGGGAAGGCTCCCCCCGCAGGCACGGAGTAAAACTGCGAGCGCAACGCCGACATGCACAAGGACTCCTCCATCCTGCGGCGGAAGAGAGGCGAAAAATGAGTCCCCACTTTGTCGGAACGTCGTGAACGCGGCGGGCCGTTCCGCTCCCGCCTGCTCACCTGGGCAGGGACAGGCGGTGGTGCATGAAGGCCGGGTGGTGGTAGAAGGCGGCGGCGGCGGCGGCATGAGCGGCGAGGCCAGGGTCCAGATTCAGCGGCACGGACGTCAGCCGGAGGTCGTCTGGTGTGGCGAAGGGCCGCAGCGCTCTCAGGTACTCCTCGGGGACGGCGCCCGAGGGGACGGCAGGGTGCATCTGCCCAGGTAGACTGTACCACACACACACACACACACACACACACACACACACACACACACACACACACACACACACACACACACACACACACACACACACACACACACACACACACACACACACACACACACACACACACACACACACACACACACACAGGAATGAATGAGATGTAATGTTAAATAAATAATGAATAGATTATAACACGTGTGTGAAACTCAAGAGCCTTGGGGCCAGATCTGGCCCGCCACTTTATTTTATGTGGCCCGCCACATCATTTGATGTGGTCCGACATGTCATTTAATTTGGACCATCACATTATTTAAAGTGGCCCGCCACCTCATTTTACATGGCCCGTCACATTATTTAATGTGGTCAGTCACATTTTTTTTTAAAGTGGTCCACCACATCATTTAATGTGGTCTGTCATGTTATTTACCATGGTTCGCCACATCATTTAAGGTGGCCCACCTTGTCATTTAAAGTGGCCCGCCACATCATTTATTTTGGTCCTTCACATCATTTAATGTGGTCTGTCATGTCATTTAAAGTTGTCTGTTGTATCATTTAATTTGGAACATCACATTATTTAAAGTGGCCCGTCACCTCATTTTACATGGCCCGTCACATTATTTAATGTGGTCAGTCACATTTTTTTAAAGTGGTCCACTACATAATTTATTGTGGTCTGTCATGTTATTTACCATGGTTCGCCACATCATTTAAGGTGGCCCGCCACATCATTTATTTTGGTCCTTCACATCATTAATGTGGTGGTCTGTCATGTCATTTAAAGTGGTCTGTTGTATCATTTAATATGGGCCGTCACATTTTTCAAAGTAGTCCGCCACATCAAGGCCCGTCACTTTATTTGATGTGGTCCAACATGTCATTTAATGTGGTCCGCCACCTCATTTCATTTGGACCATCACATTATTTAAAGTGGCCCGCCACCTCATTTTACATGGCCCGTCACATTATTTAATGTGGTCAGTCACATTTTTTTAAAGTGGTCCACTACATCATTTATTGTGGTCTGTCATGTTATTTACCATGGTTCGCCACGTCATTTAAGGTGGTCCGCCACATCATTTATTTTGGTCCTTCACATCATTTAATGTGGTGGTCTGTCATGTCATTTAAAGTGGTCTGTTGTATCATTTAATATGGGCCGTCACATTTTTCCAAGTAGTCCGCCACATCAAGGCCCGTCACTTTATTTAATGTGGTTCGCCATGTCATTTATTGTGGTCCGCCACCTCATTTAATTTGGACCATCACATTATTTAAAGTGGCCCGCCACCTCATTTTACATGGCCCGTCACATTATTTAATGTGGTCAGTCACATTTATTTTAAAGTGGTCCACCACATCATTTATTGTGGTCTGTCATGTTATTTACCATGGTTCGCCACATCATTTAAGGTGGCCCACCTTGTCATTTAAAGAGGCCCGCCACATCATTTATTTTGGTCCTTCACATCATTTAACGTGGTCTGTCATGTCATTTAAAGTTGTCTGTTGTATCATTTAATTTGGGCCATCACATTATTTAAAGTGGCCCGCCACCTCATTTTACATGGCCCGTCACATTATTTAATGTGGTCAGTCACATTTTTTAAAAGTGGTCCACTACATCATTTATTGTGGTCTGTCATGTTATTTACCATGGTTCGCCACATCATTTAAGGTGGCCCGCCACATCATTTATTTTGGTCCTTCATATCATTTAATGTGGTGGTCTGTCATGTCATTTAAAGTGGTCTGTTGTATCATTTAATATGGGCCGTCACATTTTTCCAAATAGTCCGCCACATCAAGGCCCGTCACATTATTTAAAGTGGTCCGCCATATCATTTATTGTGATCCGCCACCTCATTTAATTTGGACCATCACATTATTTAAAGTGGCCCGCCACCTCATTTTACATGGCCCGTCACATTATTTAATGTGGTCAGTCACTTTTTTTTTAAAGTGGTCCACCATATTATTTAACGTGGTCTGTCATGTTATTTACCATGGTTCGCCACATCATTTAAGGTGGCCCGCCACATCATTTATTTTGGTCCTTCACATTATTAATGTGGTGGTCTGTCATGTCATTTAAAGTGGTCTGTTGTATCATTTAATATGGGCCGTCACCTTTTTCCAAGTAGTCCGCCACATCAAGGCCCGTCACTTTATTTGACGTGGTCCGACATGTCATTTATTGTGGTCCGCCACCTCATTTAATTTGGACCATCACATTATTTAAAGTGGCCCGCCACCTCATTTTACATGGCCCGTCACATTATTTAATGTGGTCAGTCACATTTATTTTAAAGTGGTCCACCACATCATTTATTGTGGTCTGTCATGTTATTTACCATGGTTCGCCACATCATTTAAGGTGGCCCACCTTGTCATTTAAAGTGGCCCGCCACATCATTTATTTTGGTCCTTCACATCATTTAACGTGGTCTGTCATGTCATTTAAAGTTGTCTGTTGTATCATTTAATTTGGAACATCACATTATTTAAAGTGGCCCGCCACCTCATTTTACATGGCCCGTCACATTATTTAATGTGGTCAGTCACATTTTTTAAAAGTGGTCCACTACATCATTTATTGTGGTCTGTCATGTTATTTACCATGGTTCGCCACATCATTTAAGGTGGCCCGCCACATCATTTATTTTGGTCCTTCACATCATTAATGTGGTGGTCTGTCATGTCATTTAAAGTGGTCTGTTGTATCATTTAATATGGGCCGTCACATTTTTCAAAGTAGTCCGCCACATCAAGGCCCGTCACTTTATTTGATGTGGTCCAACATGTCATTTAATGTGGTCCGCCACCTCATTTCATTTGGACCATCACATTATTTAAAGTGGCCCGCCACCTCATTTTACATGGCCCGTCACATTATTTAATGTGGTCAGTCACATTTTTTTAAAGTGGTCCACTACATCATTTATTGTGGTCTGTCATGTTATTTACCATGGTTCGCCACGTCATTTAAGGTGGCCCGCCACATCATTTATTTTGGTCCTTCACATCATTTATTGTGGTCTGTCATGTCATTTACAGTAAAAAAAACCTAGCAACTCAGTCATCGGAATTTTCTGTGAAATACATATTTATAAATACATTTTTTTAAACATAAAAAGGTACCACTGTTTGAAAATTTTTTTTTTTAAATGGCAGCTTGGTAAAAAAAAAACAATTTGACATTTTACTGTAAATGGAAGAACAGTCACACTTTTTTAGTTGTGGCAGCCAATTTTTTTTACTGTGAAATTTACAGTTATACACCGTAAAAAACATAGGTCTTACAGTAAAAAAAAACTTGTATACGTAATTTGATTTTTATATATACATTTTTAGTTACACTATAAAAACATTTCACAGTAAAAAAAAAAACTGGCAACGGAAGAAATCTGACTTTTCTGTGAAATACATATTTATAAATAAAAAAATTTTTTTTAACATAAAAAGGTACCACTGTTTAAAAAAATAAAAAATAAATGGCAGCTTGGTGGCAAAAATTTTACTGTAAAAATGTAAAAAAAAAAAAGTCTACATTTTACTGTAAATGGAAGAACTGTCACACTTTTTTAGTTGTGGCAGCAAGTTTTTTTTTACCGTGAAATTTACAGTTATACACCGTAAAAAACATAGGTCTTACAGTAAAATAAAACTTGTATATGAATTTGCCTGTAATTTGATTTTTATATATATATATTTTTTAGTAACACTATAAAAACATTTTACAGTAAAAAAAACTGGCAACGGAATTAATCGGAATTTTCTGTGGAATACATATTTATAAATAAAGACATTTTAACATAAAAAGGTACCACTGTTAAAAAAATAAAAAAATAAATGGCAGCTTGGTGGCAAAAATGTTACTGTAAAAATAAAAAATAAAAAAAATTCAACATTTTCCTGTAAATGGAAGAACAGTCACACTTTTTTTTAGTTGTGGCAGCCAGTTTTTTTTTACTGTGAAATTTACAGTTATACACTGTAAAAAACATAAGTCTTACAGTAAAAAAAAATGTGTATAAGAATTGCCTTGAATTTGATTTTTATATATATATTTTTAGCTACATTTTAAAGAAAAAAAAACTGGCAAAGGAATTCATCTGAATTTTCTGTGAAATACATATTTATAAATACAAACATTTTAACATAAAAAGGTACCACTGTTTAAAAAAATAAAAAATAATGACAGCTTGGTGGCAAAAATTTTACTGTAAAAATGTAAAAAAAAATAATCTACATTTTACTGTAAATGGAAGAACAGTCACACTTTTTTAGTTGTGGCAGCAAGTTTTTTTTACCGTGAAATTTACAGTTATACACCGTAAAAAACATAGGTCTTACAGTAAAATAAAACTTGTATATGAATTTGCCTGTAATTTGATTTTTATATATATATTTTTTTAGTTACACTATAAAAACATTTTACAGTAAAAAAAAACTGGCAACGGAATTAATCGGAATTTTCTGTGAAATACATATTTATAAATACAAAATTTTAACATAAAAAGGTACCACTGTTTAAAAAAATACAAAATAAATGGCAGCTTGGTGGCAAAAATTTTACTGAAAAAATGTAAAAAAAAAAAATTCTACATTTTACTGTAAATGGAAGAACTGTCACACTTTTTTAGTTGTGGCAGCAAGTTTTTTTTTACAGTGAAATTTACAGTTATACACCGTAAAAAACATAGGTCTTACAGTAAAATAAAACTTGTATATGAATTTGCCTGTAATTTGATTTTTATATATATAGACACTTGTGATTTAGGGCTATATAAATAAACATTGATTGATTGATATTTTTAGTTACACTATAAAAACATTTTACAGTAAAAAAAAACTGGCAACGGAATTAATCAGAATTTTCTGTGAATTACATATTTATAAATACAATTTTTTAAACATAAAAAGGTACCACTGTTTAAAAAAAATGGCAGCTTGGTGGCCAAAATTTTACTGTAAAAATGTAAAAAAAAATTCTACATTTTACTGTAAATGTAAGAACAGTCACACTTTTTTTTAGTTGAGGCAGCCAGTTTTTTTTAACCGAGAAATTTACAGTTATACGCCGTAAAAAACATAGGTCTTACAGTAAAATAAAACTTGTATATGAATTTGCCTGTAATTTGATTTTTATATATATAGACACTTGTGATTTAGGGCTATATAAATAAACATTGATTGATTGATATTTTTAGTTACACTATAAAAACATTTTACAGTAAAAAAAAACTGGCAACGGAATTAATCAGAATTTTCTGTGAATTACATATTTATAAATACAATTTTTTAAACATAAAAAGGTACCACTGTTTAAAAAAAATGGCAGCTTGGTGGCCAAAATTTTACTGTAAAAATGTAAAAAAAAATTCTACATTTTACTGTAAATGTAAGAACAGTCACACTTTTTTTTAGTTGAGGCAGCCAGTTTTTTTTAACCGAGAAATTTACAGTTATACGCCGTAAAAAACATAGGTCTTACAGAAAAAAAAACTGGCAAAGGAATTCATCTGAATTTTCTGTGAAATACATATTTATAAATAAAAATATTTTAATATAAAAAGGTACCACTGTTTAAAAAAAAAAAAAAAATGGCAGCTTGGTGGCAAAAATTTTACTGTAAAAATGTAAAAAAAAATTCTACATTTTACTGTAAATGGAAGAACTGTCACACTTTTTTAGTTGTGGCAGCCAGTTTTTTTTACCGTGAAATTTACAGTTATACACCGTAAAAAACATAGGTCTTACAGTAAAAAAAAACTTGTATATGAATTTGCCTGTAATTTGATTTTTATATATATATATATTTTTAGTTACACTATAAAAACCTTTTACAGTAAAAAAAAAAAACTGGCAACGGAATTATCGGAATTTTCTGTGGAATACATATTTATAAATAAAAACATTTTAACATAAAAAGGTACCACTGTTTAAAAAAATAAAAAATAAATGGCAGCTTGGTGGCAAAAATGTTACTGTAAAAATGTAAAAAAAATTCTACATTTTACTGTAAATGGAAGAACAGTCACACTTTTTTAGTTGTGGCAGCAAGTTTTTTTTTTACCGTGAAATTTACAGTTATACACTGTAAAAAACATAGGTCTTACAGTAAAAAAAACTTGTATATGAATTTGCCTGTAATTTGATTTTTATATATATATATTTTTAGTTACACTATAAAAACATTTTACAGTAAAAAAAAAAAACTGGCAACGGAATTAATCGGAATTTTTCTGTGAAATACATATTCATAAATAAAAACATTTTAATATAAAAAGGTACCACTGTTTAAAAAAAAATTTAAAAAATGGCAGCGTGGTGGCAAAAATTTTACTGTAAAAATGTTTAAAAAATTCTACATTTTACTGTATATGGAAGAACTGTCACACTTTTTTAGTTGTGGCAGCAAGTTTTTTTTTTACCGTGAAATTTACAGTTATACACCGTAAAAAACATAGGTCTTACAGTAAAATAAAACTTGTATATGAATTTGCCTGTAATTTGATTTTTATATATATATATTTTTAGTTACACTATAAAAACATTTTACAGTAAAAAAAACTGGCAACGGAATTAATCGGAATTTTCTGTGAAATACATATTTATAAATAACATTTTGTAACATAAAAAGGTACCACTGTTTAAAAAAATAAAAAATAAATGGCAGCTTGGTGGCAAAAATTTTACTGTAAAAATGTAAAAAAAAATATCTACATATTACTGTAAATGGAAGAACTGTCACACTTTTTTTTAGTTGTGGCAGCAATTTTTTTTTACCGTGAAATTTACAGTTATACACCGTAAAAAACATAGGTCTTACAGTAAAATAAAACTTGTATATGAATTTGCCTGTAATTGAATTTTTATATATATATATTTTTAGTTACACTATAAAAACATTTTACAGTAAAAAAAACTGGCAACGGAATTAATCGGAATTTTCTGTGAAATACATATTTATAAATAAAAAAATTTAAACATAAAAAGGTACCACTGTTTTAAAAAAAATGGCAGCTTGGTGGCAAAAATTTTACTGTAAAAATGTAAAAAAAAAATTCTACATTTTACTGTAAATGCAAGAACAGTCACACTTTTTTTTAGTTGTGGCAGCCAGTTTTTTTTTACCGAGAAATTTACAGTTATACGCCGTAAAAAACGTAGGTCTTACAGTAAAAAAAACCTTGTAGCTCAGTCGACAAAACTTCTCCATGAAAAATTTTTTTTTTTCTTTCCCAATTTACAGTAATATGGTGTATTGAGGATGCCTATATGTTTAAGAGTTATTTCTTTTTACATAGCCATGTTTAGAGTATCTAGTACTTTTCCTTTGTATATTCTACTAGTTTCTGTTGTGTTCAGAGGTCTGTTTTGTGTCTTGAACTTGGAATGTGAATACCTCCCCCACTGGTTCCTTATCAGTGTTGCGAGGGGGAGACGGGGGTTTTCTTTGTGTGAAAAGGATTCGGCTTTTCCGTTGGAATGCCAGATCAACTAGAGTAGCCGATATGAATGTATTGGTTAAGTTGACCTCCTAAAGCTTTAGTAGAACTTGAAAATATTCCAATTCTGTCTTGATGGTCCTTCTTACTCAGCATATATGTCATCGAAAGAACTTGGGATTGACCAGTAACTTAGATTCCCTGGGAGAAAGAGCTGGTCGACGCAACGGGTGGAAAAAATTTAAAAAAAACACAGTAAATTTTACGGTAAAATCTGTTTTTACAGATTTAAGTTGGATGGAAAACTTAAAAGATATTCATGTCTTTACATTTATTTTGACCAAAAAATATTTGGGAAGTAAGATCATTCAATATTTGTTGCAATATTGGAGAAAATAAAGTTTAAACTATATGCAATTTCACGCAGTATGTATATTTATATATTTCAAAGTACTTTATAATAATAATAATAATAATAATGATAATATCAATGAGGGATTTTTAATCACTGCTATGTTGAAATTGTTACTAATATTGATACTGTTGTTGATAATATTCATTTTTGTTTCACTACTTTTGGATTGTTCCGTGTCATGTTTGTGTGTCCTCAATTGCTCTGTTTATTGCTATTCTGAATGTTGCTGGGTTGCAGGCCTGGCCCTAACCAATCTGGCGCCCTAGGCAAGATTTTAGGGGGCACCCCCCCCCACATCGGCAGTGAAGTGTATATACTCACAAGAAACCGAATAGCTTTGTCTTTGACCTTTTGTTTTACTTAAAGAAAGCAAATTAACATATTATATGAGAATGTTATGTTATGATTATCTTTAACCGAATCACAGCAGTGCTCAAATTAAAAAACAGCATTCCCTCTCATATGATATTGCTTAATTAACATTAATGATGTGCACTTTAACAACTAGGCTTACAACTATACCTAATATATAAAGGGGTGGAAAAGTGACTATTACCTGCAGGGCAAACATTAGCTAACCAGAAGGCAATAACAATGTCAACAAAAAACAGCTGCTTAAAAGATCTAATACAAATGTCCCTGAGGAATGTAAGGTGGGAGTACTGTAATTACCTAACGTTACATTATTATTTTCCATAACAATTTAGCCCCCTCCACAATATTAACACAACGTTAAAACGGAACTAGCTATTTATTGATTAGCAATTGCCGAATCATGTAACATTAGCTTAATGCTAAAAAGCCAGGTTACTATCACATTCTGTAACAGACAAATAATTTCATGTAGGCTAACGTTACCTACCTGCTACCTCTGTCTTTTTCTCGTTTCTCCTCTTCTTTTCTCTTTTTTCTTCCCTAGACACCTGACAGTTTTGGCCGTTTTGACATCTTGTGTTGATTTTTTGATGTGGTGACGTCCAAAAAGAGTCATGATACGGGAAGGGAGGGGGAACACCATGCGGGGGGAGGGGGGGGGGGGGGGGCGTAATGTTGTAACAAATAATATTTCAATTAAATAGGCTTTACTTTGCATTTTAATTAACGTGGGATTATTATTTTTTGTATTCAGAAATAATAGTACCAACTTTTTTTTTTTTATCTCCAACATTTGTGGCACTGGCGTGGTGCCCCCTGATGGACGGCGCCCTTAGCATTTGCCTATACGGCCTGCTGGGTCGGGTTTGGTTTTGGAATTGGATTGCATTATTATGGTATTGTTGTGTATTGTTTTGTTGGATTGATTAATAAATTCATTAAAAAAATAAAAAATAAATAAATAAATTTAAAAAAATAAATAAATAAAATAAAAAATAAAAAATTAAAAAAAAAAAAAATAATAAAAAAAAAAAAATTAAAAAACAAAACAAGTACTTTATTGACGCATGGTATTTCCAGGCGCTCGCGGGCCTCATTAAGTGACGTGGTGGGCCTTATCCGGCCCCCGGGCCTTGGGTTTGACACCCCTGCTTTAGAGCCACTAGCACAGTCCAACAAGAGCTTTATCTGTAATGAGCCTTTTGGAAAAATGTAAAGATTGCATTGTCAACGACACATCGTAGTGTTCTTATCGTATATAATAATACTAATAATGTGTATTTATAATGACGTGTAAATAAGTTTTGAAGTATTTGGATGGGTGTCACGTGACTGGGATGACTTAGTGAGATTGTTGTTGTCCATACAAGGTCATGCGTGGCAGAGCGTGCTTGCCTGAGGCTCTGCATGCGCGGGTCTTGCATGACGGAGCTGGGGGTGAGGCCAAAGGGGTGCGCCAGCGGGTGAAGCGGGGCGACGGGCGGGGTCCCCCTGTCCTGCTGGGGATGGGCGGTCTCGGCGGAGGTGACCGCTCGCTCCGCCCTGCCCGGCCTGTGGACGCTGGGCTCGGCCTGGGAGAAGGACGAGGCGAGAGGAGAGAGTTAGCTGAGAGGAAAGTTGAGGGGAAAAAAAGCGGTCTTAAAGACGGGCGCCGCTCCCCCCAAGCTCAGGGGAGCGTAAAGATGGGTGTGACATGTCAGTGTGGGTCAGGATCAAAGTGGGGAACTGATCCTAATATCTGAGTCTTCATCCAACACATCCTCTCTCTCATTGCTCCATTTCATCTTGGATTGGGAGGCCGCCGCATATTGACAATAATGACAAGAGCGCTCTGCTGTTCTTAAGAAACATTGCGAAAACACCAATTCAAAGATCCTCTATTCGACAACAGTGTGCTGCCATTATTAAGGAGCCACTGCAGAAACCCTGATCAAAGATCCACTATATGACAAGAGTGCTCTGCTTTTTTTTAAAGAAACAATATGAAAACCCCAATTCAAAGATCCTCTATTCGACAGGACTGCACTACCATTTTCAAGGGACCCACTCTAGATATGCTAGTCAAAGATCCACTATATATCAAGAGCACTCTGCTGTTTTTAAGAAACATTGCAAAAACACCAATTCAAAGATCCTCTATCTGACAAGAGTGTGCTACTAGAAGAGCGCTCTGCTGTTTTTAAGAAACAGTATAAGAACACCCATTCAAAGATCCTTTATTCGACAACAGTGTGCTGCCATTTTTAAGGAGTCACTGCAGAAACCCTGATCAAAGATTCACTATATGACAAGAGCGCTCTGCTGTTTTTAAGAAACATTGCGAAAACACCAATTAAAAGATCCTCAATTTGACAGGAGTGTGCTGCCATTTTTAAGGACCCACTGCAGAAACCCTGATCAAAGATCCACTATACGACAAGAGCGCTCTGCTGTTTTTAAGAAACATTGCGAAAACACCAATTAAAAGATCCTCAATTTGACAGGAGTGTGCTGCCATTTTTAAGGACCCACTGCAGAAACCCTGATCAAAGATCCACTATACGACAAGAGCGCTCTGCTGTTTTTAAGAAACATTGCGAAAACACCAATTCAAAGATCCTCTATTCAACAAGAATGCGCTGCCATTTTTAAGGAGCCACTGCAGAAACCCTGATCAAAGATCCACTATATATCAAGAGCACTCTGCTGTTTTTAAGAAACATTGCAAAAACACCAATTCAAAGATCCTCTATTTGACAAGAGTGTGCTACTAGAAGAGCGCTCTGCTGTTTTTAAGAAACAGTATAAGAACACCCATTCAAAGATCCTTTATTCGACAACAGTGTGCTGCCATTTTTAAGAAGCCACTGCAGAAACCCTGATCAAAGATTCACTATATGACAAGAGCGCTCTGCTGTTTTTAAGAAACATTGCGAAAACACCAATTCAAAGATCCTCTATTCAACAATAATGCGCTGCTATTTTTAAGGACTTACTGCAGAAACACTGATCAAAGATCCACTGTATATCAAGAGCACTCTGCTGTTTTTAGGACACATTGCAAAAACACCAATTCAAAGATCCTCTATTCAACAAGAATGCGCTGCTATTTTTAAGGACTTACTGCAGAAACACTGATCAAAGATCCACTGTATATCAAGAGCACTCTGCTGTTTTTAGGAAACATTGCAAAAACACCAATTCAAAGATCCTCTGTTTGACAAGAGTGTGCTTCTATTTTTAAGGACCCACTGCAGAAACCCTGATCAAAGATCCACCACATGACAAGAGTGCTCTTCTGTTTTTAAGAAACATTGCGAAAACACCAATTCAAAGATGCTCAATTTGACAGTAGTGTGCTGCCATTTTTAAGGAGCCACTGCAGAAACCCTGATCAAAGATCCACTATATGGGAAGAGCGCTCTGCTGTTTTTAAGAAACATTATAAAAACACCCATGCAAAGATCCTCTATTCGACAAGAGTGTGCTGCCATTATTAAGGAGCCACTGCAGAAACCCCGATTAAAGATCCACTATACGACAAGAGCGCGCTGCTGTTTTTAAGAAACATTGCGAAAACAGAAATTCAAAGATCCTCTATTCGACAAGAGTGTGCTGCCATTTTTAAGGAGCCACTGCAGACACGCTAGTCAAAGATCCACTATATGACAAGAGCGCTCTGCTGTTTTTAAGAAACATTGCGAAAACACCAATTCAAAGATCCTCTATTCGACAAGAATGTGCTGCCATTTTTAAGGACCCACTGCAGAAACACTGATCAAAGATCCACTATATGACAAGAGCGCTCTGCTGTTTTTAAGAAACATTATAAAAACACCCATTCAAAGATCCTCTATTCGACAACAGTGTGCTGCCATTTTTAAGGAGCCACTGCAGACACGCTAGTCAAAGATCCTCTATATGACAAGAGCTCTGCTGTTTTTAAGAAACATTGCAAAAACACCAATTCAAAGATCCTCTATTTGACAAGAGTGTGCTACTATTTTTAAGGAGCCACTGCAGAAACCCTGATCAAAGATCCACCACATGACAAGAGTGCTCTGCTGTTTTTAAGAAACATTGCGAAAACACCAATTCAAAGATGCTCAATTTGACAGTAGTGTGCTGCCATTTTTAAGGAGCCACTGCAGAAACCCTGATCAAACATCCACTATATGGGAAGAGCGCTCTGCTGTTTTTAAGAAACATAAAAACACCCATGCAAAGATCCTCTATTCGACAACAGTGTGCAGCCATTATTAAGGAGCCACTGCAGAAACCCAGATTAAAGATCCACTATACGACAAGAGCACGCTGCTGTTTTTAAGAAACATTGCGAAAACAGAAATTCAAAGATCCTCTATTCGACAAGAGTGTGCTGCCATTTTTAAGGACCCACTGCAGACACGCTAGTCAAAGATCCACTATATGACAAGAGCGCGCTGCTGTTTTTAAGAAACATTGCGAAAACACCAATTCAAAGATCCTCTATTCGACAAGTATGCGCTGCCATTTTTAAGGAGCCACTGCAGAAACCCCGATTAAAGATCCACTATATGACAAGAGCGCGCTGCTGTTTTTAAGAAACATTGCGAAAACAGAAATTCAAAGATCCTCTATTCGACAAGAGTGTGCTGCCATTTTTAAGGACCCACTGCAGACACGCTAGTCAAAGATCCACTATATGACAAGAGCGCTCTGCTGTTTTTAAGAAACATTGCGAAAACACCAATTCAAAGATCCTCTATTCGACCAGAGTGAGCTGCCATTTTTAAGGACCCACTGCAGAAACCCTGATCAAAGATCCACTATATGACAAGAGCGCCCGAACAATGGGAGACCGGGCTTTCCGCTCCGCCGCTCGCAGTCTGTGGAACGCTCTCCCTGACCACCTGAGGGCCCCACAGACTGTAAATGCTTTTAAAAAAAAAATTAAAAACCCTTCTTTTTTTAAAAAAAATATTATTTTTAATTTTTAGATGTATGCATACTAGTTCTAGCTATTTGGTTGTTCTAGTTTTTATTTTTATTAATT
Organism: Entelurus aequoreus; assembly: GCF_033978785.1. Classification (NCBI taxonomy): domain Eukaryota; kingdom Metazoa; phylum Chordata; class Actinopteri; order Syngnathiformes; family Syngnathidae; genus Entelurus; species Entelurus aequoreus. The sequence continues at coordinate 5,669,602 of NC_084733.1, read as the reverse complement.
TTTTTATCATCATTTTATTTTTTTTAATACACTGTGGCACTTTGAGGTTGTTTACTCAATGTAAAGTGCTTTTTACAAATACAATTATTATTATTAAACATTTACAAAATCATTCTGAGTAAATATGTAATTTCATAATGTATCTACAGTGTCTGCGGCTTAATATATGGAAAAATATTTTTTTCTTCTATAATCAATTATTTATTAATCATTGATTGTGCTCTATAGTCCGTAAAATAGGCTAGTTCATTTCAAACCTGCATACATTAACAACATGGTACGTCACATACTTCCCGTTTCTGGTCACATGTTGGAAAAGGAGCAGGAAGAAGCAGAGCTGAATCCTCCCCCTATTCCGTTTCGTGGCGTGCGTTCGTTCACACGTTTGTAACACAAACCAAGAGCCTGTTTGAAAAATGTAAAATCCTTTCATGTTTTCAGTGCGAGGCCCACTATTGTCTCAAGCCTCGTTGCTATGGCAACAGGCAAACAAAGCCCAGACATATACAGTAAGACACGAGTTAAATGTGTGAAGTCGGACCTGGCTCCTGGTAGGGTTGTCTAGTACTAGAATAGTACCGCGATACTGATGAATCATATTCGGTACTATACCGCCTCTAAAAAAGTACCGGTCCACAACCCCCTTGTCGTCGTCACGTCATGACATCCTTCCGCAGTGTTTTAGCTACTTCTAAATCACTAATCCTGGCCTCCTTGGCGACAAATAAAGTAAGTTTCTTACAAGTATTATTATCACTGGAGGACGAGGAATAGCTAAACATGCTTCACGACACACCGTCGGAGGATACAATAGCTCAGCGGCGTCACAATGTAAACAAATGCCATGGGTGGATCTACACATGACATCCACTGTAATGATACCAAGTACAGGAGTGTATCTAGTCCATACTACTATGATTACTACTACTAAAATATTGGTATGGGGACAAAACTACTACTAAAATATTGGTATGTGGACAACACTACTACTAAAATATTGGTATGGGGACAACACTCAACACTACTACTAAAATATTGATATTGGGACAACACTACTACTAAAATATTGGTATTGGGACAACACTACTACTAAAATATTGATATTGGGACAACACTACTACTAAAATATTGGTATTGGGACAACACTACTACTAAAATATTGGTATGTGGACAACACTAGTACTAAAATATTGGTATTGGGACAACACTACTACTAAAATATTGGTATGTGGACAACACTACTACTAAAATATTGGTATGGGGACAACACTACTACTAAAATATTGGTATTGGGACAACACTACTACTAAAATATTGGTATGGGGACAACACTACTACTAAAATATTGATATTGGGACAACACTACTACTAAAATATTGGTATGTGGACAACACTACTACTAAAATATTGATATTGGGACAACACTACTACTAAAATATTGGTATGTGGACAACACTACTACTAAAATATTGGTATGTGGACAACACTAGTACTAAAATATTGGTATGTGGACAACACTACTACTAAAATATTGGTATGGGGACAACACTACTACTAAAATATTGGTATTGGGACAACACTACTACTAAAATATTGGTATGGGGACAACACTACTACTAAAATATTGATATTGGGACAACACTACTACTAAAATATTGGTATGGGGGCAACACTACTACTAAAATATTGGTATGGGGACAACACTACTACTAAAATATTGGTATGGGGACAACACTACTACTAAAATATTGGTATGGGGGCAACACTACTACTAAAATATTGGTATGTGGACAACACTACAACTAAAATATTGGTATGGGGACAACACTACTACTAAAATATTGTTATGGGGACAACACCACTACTAAAATATTGGTATGGGAACAACAGTACTACTAAAATATTGGTATGGGTACAACAGTACTACTAAAATATTGGTATGGGGACAACACTACTACTAAAATATTGGTATGGGGACAACACTACAACGAAAATATTGGTATGTGGACAACACTACTACTAAAATATTGGTATGTGGACAACCCTACTACTAAAATATTGGAATGTGGACAACACTACTTCTAAAATATTGGTATGTGGACAACACTACTACTAAAATATTGGTATGTGGACAACCCTACTACTAAAATATTGGAATGTGGACAACACTACTTCTAAAATATTGGTATGTGGACAACACTACTACTAAAATATTGGTATGGGGACAACACTACTACTAAAATATTGGTATGGGGACAACACTACTACTAAAATATTGGTATGGGGACAACACTAGTACTAAAATATTGGTATGTGGACAACACTAGTACTAAAATATTGGTATGGGGACAACACTACTACTAAAATATTGGTATGTGGACAACACTACTACTAAAATATTGGTATGGGGACAACACTACTACTAAAATATTGGTATGAGACAACACTACTACTAAAATATTGGTATGGGGACAACACTACTACTAAAATATTGGTATGGGGGCAACACTACTACTAAAATATTGGTATGGAGACAACACTACTACTAAAATATTGGTATGGGGGCAACACTACTACTAAAATATTGGTATGTGGACAACACTACTACTAAAATATTGGTATGTGGACAACACTACAACTAAAATATTGGTATGGGGGCAACACTACTACTAAAATATTGGTATGGGGACAACACTACTACTAAAATATTGGTATGAGACAACACTACTACTAAAATATTGGTATGGGGACAACACTACTACTAAAATATTGGTATGGGGGCAACACTACTACTAAAATATTGGTATGGAGACAACACTACTACTAAAATATTGGTATGGGGGCAACACTACTACTAAAATATTGGTATGTGGACAACACTACTACTAAAATATTGGTATGTGGACAACACTACAACTAAAATATTGGTATGGGGACAACACTACTACTAAAATATTGTTATGGGGACAACACCACTACTAAAATATTGGTATGGGAACAACAGTACTACTAAAATATTGGTATGGGTACAACAGTACTACTAAAATATTGGTATGGGGACAACACTACTACTAAAATATTGGTATGGGGACAACACTACAACGAAAATATTGGTATGTGGACAACACTACTACTAAAATATTGGTATGTGGACAACCCTACTACTAAAATATTGGAATGTGGACAACACTACTTCTAAAATATTGGTATGTGGACAACACTACTACTAAAATATTGGTATGTGGACAACCCTACTACTAAAATATTGGAATGTGGACAACATTACTTCTAAAATATTGGTATGGGGACAACACTACTACTAAAATATTGGTATGGGGACAACACTACTACTAAAATATTGGTATGGGGACAACACTAGTACTAAAATATTGGTATGTGGACAACACTAGTACTAAAATATTGGTATGGGGACAACACTACTACTAAAATATTGGTATGTGGACAACACTACTACTAAAATATTGGTATGTGGACAACACTAGTACTAAAATATTGGTATGGGGACAACACTACTACTAAAATATTGGTATGTGGACAACACTACTACTAAAATATTGGTATGTGGACAACACTACTACTAAAATATTGGTATGGGGACAACACTACTACTAAAATATTGGTATGGGGACAACACTACTACTAAAATATTGGTATGGGGACAACACTAGTACTAAAATATTGGTATGTGGACAACACTAGTACTAAAATATTGGTATGGGGACAACACTACTACTAAAATATTGGTATGTGGACAACACTACTACTAAAATATTGGTATGTGGACAACACTAGTACTAAAATATTGGTATGGGGACAACACTACTACTAAAATATTGGTATGTGGACAACACTACTACTAAAATATTGGTATGTGGACAACACTACTACTAAAATATTGGTATGGGGACAACACTACTACTAAAATATTGGTATGGGGACAACACTACTACTAAAATATTGGTATGGGGACAACACTAGTACTAAAATATTGGTATGTGGACAACACTAGTACTAAAATATTGGTATGGGGACAACACTACTACTAAAATATTGGTATGTGGACAACACTACTACTAAAATATTGGTATGTGGACAACACTAGTACTAAAATATTGGTATGTGGACAACACTAGTACTAAAATATCGGTATGGGGACAACACTACTACTAAAATATTGGTATTGGGACAACACTACTACTAAAATATGGGTATGTGGACAACACTACTACTAAAATATTGGTATGGGGGCAACACTACTACTAAAATATTGGTATGGGGACAACACTACTACTAAAATATTGGTATGGGGACAACACTACTACTAAAATATTGCTATGGGGACAACACTACTACTAAAATATTGGTATGGGGACAACACTACTACTAAAATATTGCTATGGGGACAACACTACTACTAAAATATTGCTATGGGGACAACACTAATACTAAAATATTGCTATGGGGACAACACTACTACTAAAATATTGGTATGGGGACAACACTACTACTAAAATATTGCTATGGGGACAACACTACTACTAAAATATTGCTATGGGGACAACACTACTACTAAAATATTGGTATGGGGGCAACACTACTACTAAAATATTGGTATGGGGACAACACTACTACTAAAATATTGGTATGTGGACAACACTACTACTAAAATATTGGTATGGGGGCAACACTACTACTAAAATAGTGGTATGTGGACAACACTAGTACTAAAATATTGGTATGTGGACAACACTAGTACTAAAATATTGGTATGGGGACAACACTACTACTAAAATATTGGTATGTGGACAACACTACTACTAAAATATTGGTATGTGGACAACACTAGTACTAAAATATTGGTATGTGGACAACGCTAGTACTAAAATATTGGTATGGGGACAACACTACTACTAAAATATTGGTATGGGGACAACACTACTACTAAAATATTGGTATGTGGACAACACTACTACTAAAATATTGGTATGGGGACAACACTACTACTAAAATATTGGTATGGGGACAACACTACTACTAAAATATTGGTATGGGGACAACACTGCTACTAAAATATTGGTATGGGGACAACACTACTACTAAAATATTGGTATGGGGACAACACTACTACTAAAATATTGGTATGGGGACAATACTACTACTAAAATATTGCTATGGGGACAACACTACTACTAAAATATTGGTATGTGGACAACACTACTACTAAAATATTGGTATGGGGACAACACTACTACTAAAATATTGGTATGGGGACAACACTACTACTAAAATATTGGTATGTGGACAACACTACTACTAAAATATTGGTATGTGGACAACACTACTACTAAAATATTGGTATGGGGACAACACTACTACTAAAATATTGCTATGGGGACAACACTACTACTAAAATATTGGTATGTGGACAACACTACTACTAAAATATTGGTATGGGGACAACACTACTACTAAAATATTGGTATGTGGACAACACTACTACTAAAATATTGGTATGTGGACAACACTAGTACTAAAATATTGGTATGTGGACAACGCTAGTACTAAAATATTGGTATGGGGACAACACTACTACTAAAATATTGGTATGTGGACAACACTACTACTAAAATATTGGTATGGGGACAACACTACTACTAAAATATTGGTATGGGGACAACACTACTACTAAAATATTGGTATGTGGACAACACTACTACTAAAATATTGGTATGGGGACAATACTACTACTAAAATATTGCTATGGGGACAACACTACCTCCTGGACATTGAGATGGTGTCCATGAAGGCCAAGGTGGTGTATCAGATCTGGACCGAGGCTCCTAGAGTCCATGTGGACTTCATGTGTGTCATCATCAGAGAAGTCATCTTCCATCTGAGATGATCTCTCTCGGCCTTTCTTCTTCCCCTCCATCACTTCTCTCCTCCATCCTCTTTCATTCCCTGCAGGGTCTGAATGGAAGCCCCCCCCCCCCCCCCCCCCCCCGCCCCCCACAGAGTGTCTTTGTAAAGAGGGTGTATAAAGGCGGGGAAGTGGCTTCCGAGGAGAGGAGGGGGTCCTCGGTATTGTCTGTGGGCCTCGCCCCGCTTCACATCCAGCCAGTAAACATCTCCACCAGACCCTCTTCATGTCCCCGGGCCCGGTGGAGGAGGGTGGGACACGCACACACTCCAGAAGACCACACCAATCCCTATAAAACCTCACCAATTAAAGCAATTTAACAGCTGCATCTAACGAGAGCAGGAACATAGATCCTGGTGAAAGTTCCCTTTTTTTTTTGGGTCTGGAGCTTAAACAATTGTATTCTAGTCCTTCGTCACTCCACTAGAACTGTCCCACAGGCCGGCGGTCACAACCCTGGTCAAAGATCCTCTATATGACAAGAGCGCTCTGCTGTTTTTTAAGAAACATGGCGAAAACACCCATTCAAAGATCCTCTATTCAACAGGAGTGCACTGCCATTTTAAAGGACCTACTGCAGAAACACTAGTCAAAGATCCACTATATGACAAGAGCGCTCTGCTGTTTTGAAGAAACATTGCAAAATCACCAATTCAAAGATCCTCTATTCAGCGGCTAATGCTACAATTAGCGGCTAACGCTACAATTAGCGGCTAACGCTACAATTATGGCTAACACTACCATTAGGGGCTAACGCTACAATTAGCGGCTCACGCTACAATTAGCGGCTAACGCTACCATTTACGGCTAACACTACAATTAACGGCTAACGCTACAATTAGCGGCTAATGCTACAATTAGGGGCTAACGCTACAATTAGCGACTAATGCTACAATTAGCGGCTAACGCTACCATTTGCGGCTAACGCTACAATTAATGGCTAACGCTACAATTAGCGGCTAATGCTACAATTAGGGGCTAACGCTACAATTAGCGGCTAACGCTACAATTAGTGCCTAACGCTACAATCAGCGGCTAATGCTACAATTAGAGGCTAATGCTACAATTAGCGGCTAACGCTACAATTAGCGGCTAACGCTACAATTAGCGGCTAACGCAACCATTAGCGGCTAACGCTACAATTAGTGGCTAACGCCACAATTAGCGGCTAACACTACAATTAGCGGCTAACGCTACAATTAGTGGCTAACGCTATAATTAGCGGCTAATGCTACAATTAGCGGTTAACGCTACAATTAGCGGCTAACGCTACAATTAGCAGCTGACGCTACAATTAGCGGCTAACGCTACAATTAGTGGCTAATTCTTCAATTAGCGGCTAGCGCTACATTTAGCGGCTAACGCTACAATTAGCGGCTAACGCTACAGAAGCGTCTTGCTCTTCTTACCAGTCGTCCGTCTGCCCTCCACAGGCCGTTGCTGGTCTTGGTGGGTGCAATGGTGACCACGGGGGGGGCGCTGGGTACAGCAGGGTGGCTCCTGGACTGAGCTAGGAGGGGCCCCAGGGACGCCCGTTTAGGGGTGGTGACCGGCGAGCTGTGGCTGGTGGCTGGCGAGGAGACGGGCGACGACTCGCCGCTGTGGGCGGAACCTGAGTGGGTAGAAAAGAGCGGCGAGTGACCCCAGGAGTCAAAATGTGCGCCGTAGCTTTAAGAGAATCACTTTGATGGAGGAGTAAGAAATGTCATGGAAGAGAGGAGACACACACACACACACACACACACTCACACACACACACACACACACACACACACACACACACACACACACACACACACACACACACACACACACACACACACACACACACACACACACACACACACACACACACACACACACACAAAAGGCAGGACTATAATGAGGCAGAGGCGAGTTTGGCAACCAGCACACACGATGGCGGACATCCTCCAGAGGCTGCAGGGTTGCAGGGCTGCAGGGCTGCAGGACTGCAGGACCACTACGCCGAGCCGGAAGAGGAGAGCTTTTTATAATTGGCTGTAATTAGATTCTCATTATTAGCAGATGAATGGAAAAAGAGAAAGAGAAGGAGCGAGCGAGGGAGAGCGAGAGATGGTCAGCTCCTATCCAACACACATGCATGCACCATATGTAGCGTATGCACCATATGTACCATATGCACCATATGTACCATATGCACCATATGTACCGTATGCACCATATGTACCGTGTGCACCATATGTACCGTGTGCACCATATGTACCGTGTGCACCATATGTACCGTGTGCACCATATGTACCGTGTGCACCATATGTACCGTGTGCACCATATGTACCATATGTACCGTATGCACCATATGTACCATATGTACCGTATGCACCATATGTACCGTGTGCACCATATGTACCGTATGCACCATATGTACCATATGTACCGTATGCACCATATGTACCGTATGCACCATATGTACCGTGTGCACCATATGTACCATATGTACCGTATGCACCATATGTACCATATGTACCGTATGCACCATATGTACCGTATGCACCATATGTACCGTATGCACCATATGTACCATATGCACCATATGTACCGTATGCACCATATGTACCGTGTGCACCATATGTACCGTGTGCACCATATGTACCATATGCACCATATGTACCATATGCACCATATGTACCGTATGCACCATATGTACCGTGTGCACCATATGTACCGTGTGCACCATATGTACCGTGTGCACCATATGTACCGTGTGCACCATATGTACCGTGTGCACCATATGTACCGTGTGCACCATATGTACCATATGTACCGTATGCACCATATGTACCATATGTACCGTATGCACCATATGTACCGTGTGCACCATATGTACCGTATGCACCATATGTACCATATGTACCGTATGCACCATATGTACCGTATGCACCATATGTACCGTGTGCACCATATGTACCATATGTACCGTATGCACCATATGTACCATATGTACCGTATGCACCATATGTACCGTATGCACCATATGTACCGTATGCACCATATGTACCGTATGCACCATATGTACCGTATGCACCATATGTACCAT
>NC_084733.1:5625585-5655585 GCF_033978785.1 Entelurus aequoreus | reverse complement strand
GCTGCGTTCAGGTACACACGCAACTCCGAATATTGTCCATGTGCCGCATTCAGGTACACATCTGATTATTGTCCATGTGCTGCATTGAGGTACACACATCTGATATTGTCCATGTGCTGCGTTCAGGTACACATACAGGTGTGATTATTGACCGTGTGCTGCGTTCAGGTACACATCAGATTATTGACAGTGTGCTGCGTTCAGGTACACACGCAACTCTGATCATTGTCAATGTGTCGCGTTCAGGTACACACGCGGCTCTGATTATTGACTGTGTGCCGCGTTCAGGTACACACGCAACTCCGAATATTGTCCATGTGCCGCATTCAGGTACACACGCGGCTCTGATTATTGACTGTGTGCCGCGTTCAGGTACACACGCAACTCCCAATATTGTCCATGTGCTGCGTTCAGGTACACATCTGATTATTGTCCATGTGCTGCATTCAGGTACACACGAGACTCTGAATATTGTCCATGTGCTGCGTTCAGGTACACATCTGATTATTGTCCATCTGCTGCATTCAGGTACACACACACATCTGATGATTGTCCATGTGCTGCGTTCAGGTACACACGCGGCTCTGATTATTGACTGTGTGCTGAGTTCAGGTACACATCTGATTATTTACAGTGTGCTGCTTTCAGGTACACACGCAACTCTGATTTTTGTCCGTGTGCTGCGTTCATGTACACACGCAACTCTGATTATTCTCCGTGTGCCGTGTTCAGGTACACACGCAACTCCGAATATTGTCCATGTGCCGCATTCAGGTACACATCTGATTATTGACAGTGTGCTGCGTTCAGGTACACACGCAACTTTGATTATTGTCCGTGTGCTGCGTTCAGGTACACACGCAACTCTGATTATTGACAGTGTGCTGCGTTCAGGTACACACGCAACTCCGAATATTGTCCATGGGCTGCGTTCAGGTACACATCTGATTATTGACAGTGTGCTGCGTTCAAGTACACATGCAACTCTGATTATTATCCATGTGCTGCATTCAGGTACACACACGGCTCTAATTATTGTCTGTGTGCCGTGTTCAGGTACACATCTGATTATTGACAGTGTGCTGCGTTCAGGTACACACGCAACTCTGAATATTGTCCATGGGCTGCGCTCAGGTACACATCTGATTATTGTCCGTGTGCTGCGTTCAGGTACACACGCAACTCTGATTATTGTCCGTGTGCTGCGTTCAGGTACACACGCAACTCTGATTATTGTCTGTGTGCCGTGTTCAGGTACACATCTGATTATTGACAGTGTGCTGCGTTCAGGTACACACCCAACTCTGAATATTGTCCATGGGCTGCGTTCAGGTACACATCTGATTATTTACAGTGTGCTGCGTTCAGGTACACACGCAACTCAGATTTTTATCCATGTGCTGCGTTCAGGTACACACGCAACTCTGATTATTGTCTGTGTGCTACGTTCAGGTACACACGCAACTCTGATTATTGTCCGTGTGCTGCGTTCAGGTACACACGCGGCTTTGATTATTGACCGTGTGCTGCGTTCAGGTACACACACAACTCTGATTATTGACAGTGTGCTGCGTTCAGGTACACACGCGGCTCTGATTATTGTTCGTGTGCCGCGTTCAGGTACACACACAACTCTGATTATTGACCGTGTGCTGCGTTGAGGTACACACACAACTCTGATTATTGACAGTGTGCTGCGTTCAGGTACACACGCAACTCCGAATATTGTCCATGTGCTGCGTTCAGGTACACACACAGCTGTGATTATTGACCGTGTGCCGCGTTCAGGTACACATCTGATTATTGACCGTGTGCCGCGTTCAGGTACACACCTGATTATTGTCTGTGTGCTGCGTTCAGGTACACATCTGATTATTGACCCTGTGCTGCGTTCAGGTACACATCTGATTATTGACCCTGTGCTGCGTTCAGGTACACATCTGATTATTGACCCTGTGCCGCGTTCAGGTACACATCTGATTATTGTCTGTGTGCTGCGTTCAGGTACACACACAGCTGTGATTATTGACCGTGTGCTGCGTTCAGGTACAGATCTGATTATCGACCCTGTGCTGCGTTCAGGCACACACGCGGCTCTGATTGTATCCAACACCCCCGACTAGCAGCGACTGGAGCGCTCCCCTTTCAAGTCAGTGAATGCAACATAATTGCGTGCATCTTTTCATGTCACGGCCACAACAAATTTCCCCGGGGCCAATTAGTCTGATCTTGAATCTATCATCTATTGATCAGGGGACGCACTTAAGAGCAAACACAGCCTCCAAACAACCTTTGTCAGCCCCCCTGCCCCCCGCCCCCCGCCCACTGACCCACTAATGTTAATTACAGCTGGAATTAGCCAGCAGGCCCCCCCTGCCCCCCCCCCCCCTGCTCACATGACCTCATTACACACAGCGACAAGGCAGCAGGACCACAACACACATAAAGCTGGTAAATATCCTGAATACTTCTTTGACAAAGTCAACGTGGCGCCTGCACGACAACATCTGCATGCCAGGCCAGCGGATGGCGCTGTCATTTGTGAAGAGATTACATCGTTCATGTGATATGTCAATAAATATTTCGGTATGTAATGCAAAGCCGCTTTCACACAGAAATCCCTCAAAATAAGAGTTGCGTCGGTTTCCTTTTACACAAGCATTCTGTTAAAGCTAGCCTCTTTCAGACAGGTCCTGCAAAATTGTCGACATTTTAGACACGCCCCTTTCCCACAGAAATCCCGCAAAATTGTGCACAATTTTTCGCCGATGCCTTTTACACAAGCGCCTGCAAAAGATAGCCTCTTTCAGGCAAATCTCGCAAAATCGTCGACGTTTTCCTTCAGTGCCTTTCACACAGGACCCTGTAAAAGTTAGCCTCTTACACACAGATCAAAGAAATTGTTGACAATTTTTCGTCGGTGCCTTTCACTCAAGCCTCTTTCAGACAAATCTCGCAAAAGCGTCGACATTTTCCATTTTTCACACAAACCTTCTGTTACACACAGCGGAGCCGCAAAATTGTCAACATTTTTCCAAGCCCCTGTAAAGCTAGCCTCTTTCAAACAGATCCCACACATTTGTCGACATTCTCCAATCGGTGCCTTTTAAATACTTTCCGGTAAAGGCTAGCCCTTTTTACACAGAAATCTCGCAAAATTTACGACAATTTTTCGCCGGTGCCTTTTACACAAGCCACTGCAAAAGATAGCCTCTATCAGGCAAATTTCGCGAAATCGTCGACGTTTTCCTTCGGTGCCTTTCACACAGGACCCTGTAAAAGTTAGCCTCTTACACACAGATCAAATAAATTGTTGACAACTTTTCATCGGTGCCTTTCAATCAAGCCTCTATCAGACAAATCTCGCAAATTCGTCAACATTTTAAATTTTTCACAAAAACCTTCTGTTACACACAGCGGAGCCGCAAAATTGTCTACATTTTTCCAAGCTCCTGTAAAGCTAGCCTCTATCAAACAGATCCCACAAATTTGTCGACATTTTCCCATCGGTGCCTTTTAAACACTTTCCTGTAAAGGCTAGCCCTTTTCACACAGACATCCCGCAAAATTGATGACAATTTTTCGCCGGTGCCTTTTACACAAGCCCCTGCAAAAGATAAGCCTCTTTCAGGCAAATCTTACAAAATGGTCGACGTTTTCCGTCGGTGCCTTTCACACAGGACCCTGTAAAAGTTAGCCTCTTACACACAGATTAAGAAAATTGTTGACAATTTTTTGTCGGTGCCTTTCACTCAAGCCTCTTTCAGACAAATCTCGCAAAATCCTCCACATTTTTCTGTTCATCCTTTTTCCACATGCCTCCTGTTAATGCCAGCCTCTTTCACACAGACACCCTGCAGAACAACATCTGCTGCAGTGTGCATGCCAGGCCAGTGGATGGCGCTGTCATTTGCGAAGAGACTACATTGTGAATATGTGAATAAAGTTTTTGGTAAGTAAAGCAAAGCCCCTTTCACACAGAAATCCTGCAAACATTTTTCTGTCGGTTCCTTTTACACAAGCCCCTATAAAAGCTAGCCCCCTTCATACAGATCCTGCAAAATCACCAACATTTGTCCATTAGTGCATTTTAAGCAAGCCTCCTCTTTAAACTAGCCTCTTTCACACAGAAACCCTGCCGGCTTTTTTCCCCCACCCGTGCATTTTACATAATCCCTGGGTAAATGACTACCCTTTACATGCTTTTCCCCCCCGGATTACTGTTCTGTATGAAAATCACCGAAAAATAATGAACAGGAAAACTAACCAAGCCGTTTTTCACCTTCTGAGGTGTAACAGAGGCAGGAAGATGTCTGTATGCAAGGAACATCTGCAACCAGTATGTGAAATGTCACTAACACTGTTGTGTTGAAAGCGATTGGCCTATTGTTGATACTGATAACATCACCTTTCTATTTGTACAAGTTACTGATATATCCCACTTTTGCTGGATGTCTGTATAAAAGGTGCATGTGTACATGCCAGATTCTCACTTGGGGTCTAATTTGCCGAATTTTGCAGACTTCGGAAGCCAGCATCTTAAAAACTAGAGCACTTTGCCCCAGCATTAAAAAAAAAGAAGTTTTTGTGCAATTGACACAGAACAGCAACAAGGAATAATGGCGGAAAAATGCCAGACAATGTAGAAGGAGCTTTGTTAGCGTTGTAATAAATGTACAACCTCAATAAATACATGCTAAATGATGAATTTGATAAATAAATAGCTGGAATAATGTTGTCATTTCACCTTGGTGACAAGAACCACCCGTCAGCATCCTTGGAGGAGATAAGGGTGGAGCTTAGGGGGGGGGGCGTGGCTTAGATGTGCGGCGAGGCACAGAGGGGCTTGTAAACAATGGCGGCCCCCCGAAAGAGATTAGCATGGGCGTTGCCATGGCAGCAGGTTTTTTTTTTTTTTAATCAGAAGACCAGCGGGAAAATGCATCCTCATCACTTTAGTAATCTTTTCTTTGTCACATTGTTCACTCGTCAACATTCACTCATTGATGTTTCTTCTTCAACTTAGAGCGAGGGAAAAGCGGGATTTTTCAGGAAAATGATTAGGAGCACGGATGTCCTGAATGAGCTGATTTGGTTGGTATTGGAATTGTTTAAATCGGTCAAGAAATATTGAAGTACTAATGGTATTGGGGAATTTCGGGAAAATCTGGAATTTTTGGAAAATGGTAAAAAAAAACTTGAATGGTCTGAATGAGTTGCGATGGTTGGTGTTGGAATTTTTCAAATCGGTCGGGAAATGTGGGAGTAGTAACATCTTGAAATGAGAAATGGTATTACGGAATTCCTGGAATTTTGGGAAAAGCGGGATTTTTTTGAAAAATGATTAGTAGCATGAATGTCCTGAATGAGCTGATTTGGTTGGTGTTGGAATTGTTTAAATCGGTCAAGAAATATCGAAGTACTAAAGGTATTAGGGAATTTCGGGAAAATCTGGAATTTTTTGGAAAATGGTAAAAAAAAAAAAAAACTTGAATGGTCTGAATGAGTTGGAATGGTTGGTTTTAGAATTTTTCAAATCGGTCGAGAAATGTGGGAGTAGTAACATCTTGAAATGAGAAAAGGTATTACGGAATTCCTGAAAATTCGGGAAAACCGGGAATTTTTCCAGTTCTGATTAGGTGGAATGTTTGGACGGTGGAACGATTGAAGTGGGTTGAAAAATGTGGAAGGAGTAGTCGCCAGAAAAAAAGGGTGGAAATAGGGCTTTAGAAAACCAGGAATTTTGGAAAATCCTGGAATTTTTTTTAACTTGGAAAAAGTATACTTTGAATTTCCAGGATGGTGGAATGTGTTGAAGGTGGAATGGTTTGAATCGGTTGAAAAATGGGGAAATGGTGGAAGTTTGGCAAATTCATTTTGAATGGCAAAAATGTCCAGGAAAACATGGAATTCTAGGAATTTTGGGAATTTTTCAAGGGAAATCCCACTATTTCCGAATAAGCAGAACAGTTTGAAGTTGGAACGCTTTGAATCGGGTGAAAAATGTGGGAGTTGTGAAACTTTGAAAAATGTCCCATTCTTTACAAAGGGAATTCCAAGGAAATTTGGGAATTTTGCGAATAGCAGGAATTTTTTAGAAAATGCTAAATATTTTGAATGTTTTGAATGAGTTGAAATGGTTGGTGTTGGAATTTTTCAAATCGGTCAAGAAATATTGAAGTACTAATGGTATTGGGGAATTTTGGGAAAATCTGGAATTTTTTGGAAAATGTTAAAAAAAAAAACTTGAATGGTCTGAATGAGTTGCGATGGTTGGTGTTGGAATTTTTCAAATCGGTCGGGAAATGTGGGAGTAGTAACATCTTGAAATGAGAAATGGTATTACGGAATTCCTGGAATTTTGGGAAAAGCGGGATTTTTTTGAAAAATGATTAGTAGCATGAATGTCCTGAATGAGCTGATTTGGTTGGTGTTGGAATTGTTTAAATCGGTCAAGAAATATCGAAGTACTAAAGGTATTAGGGAATTTCGGGAAAATCTGGAATTTTTTGGAAAATGGTAAAAAAAAAAAAAAACTTGAATGGTCTGAATGAGTTGGAATGGTTGGTTTTAGAATTTTTCAAATCGGTCGAGAAATGTGGGAGTAGTAACATCTTGAAATGAGAAAAGGTATTACGGAATTCCTGAAAATTCGGGAAAACCGGGAATTTTTCCAGTTCTGATTAGGTGGAATGTTTGGACGGTGGAACGGTTGAAGTGGGTTGAAAAATGTGGAAGGAGTAGTCGCCAGAAAAAAAGGGTGGAAATAGGGCTTTAGAAAACCAGGAATTTTGGAAAATCCTGGAATTTTTTTTAACTTGGAAAAAGTATACTTTGAATTTCCAGGATGGTGGAATGTGTTGAAGGTGGAATGGTTTGAATCGGTTGAAAAATGGGGAAATGGTGGAAGTTTGGCAAATTCATTTTGAATGGCAAAAATGTCCAGGAAAACATGGAATTCTAGGAATTTTGGGAATTTTTCAAGGGAAATCCCACTATTTCCGAATAAGCAGAACAGTTTGAAGTTGGAACGCTTTGAATCGGGTGAAAAATGTGGGAGTTGTGAAACTTTGAAAAATGTCCCATTCTTTACAAAGGGAATTCCAAGGAAATTTGGGAATTTTGCGAATAGCAGGAATTTTTTAGAAAATGCTAAATATTTTGAATGTTTTGAATGAGTTGAAATGGTTGGTGTTGGAATTTTTCAAATCGGTCAAGAAATATTGAAGTACTAATGGTATTGGGGAATTTTGGGAAAATCTGGAATTTTTTGGAAAATGTTAAAAAAAACAACTTGAATGGTCTGAATGAGTTGCAATGGTTGGTGTTGGAATTTTTCAAATCGGTCGGGAAATGTGGAAGTAGTAACATCTTGAAATGAGAAATGGTATTACGGAATTCCTGGAATTTTGGGAAAAGCGGGATTTTTCTGAAAAATGATTAGTAGCATGAATGTCCTGAATGAGCTAAATTGGTTGGTGTTGGAATTGTTTAAATCGGTCAAGAAATATTGAAGTACTAATGGTATTGGGGAATTTCGGGAAAATCTGGAATTTTTTGGAAAATGTTAAAAAAACAAACTTGAATGGTCTGAATGAGTTGCAATGGTTGGTGTTGGAATTTTTCAAATCGGTCGGGAAATGTGGAAGTAGTAACATCTTGAAATGAGAAATGGTATTACGGAATTCCTGGAATTTTGGGAAAAGCGGGATTTTTCTGAAAAATGATTAGTAGCATGAATGTCCTGAATGAGCTAAATTGGTTGGTGTTGGAATTGTTTAAATCGGTCAAGAAATATTGAAGTACTAATGGTATTGGGGAATTTCGGGAAAATCTGGAATTTTTTGGAAAATGTTAAAAAAACAAACTTGAATGGTCTGAATGAGTTGCAATGGTTGGTGTTGGAATTTTTCAAATCGGTCGGGAAATGTGGAAGTAGTAACATCTTGAAATGAGAAATGGTATTACGGAATTCCTGGAATTTTGGGAAAAGCGGGATTTTTCTGAAAAATGATTAGTAGCATGAATGTCCTGAATGAGCTAAATTGGTTGGTGTTGGAATTGTTTAAATCGGTCAAGAAATATTGAAGTACTAATGGTATTGGGGAATTTCGGGAAAATCTGGAATTTTTTGGAAAATGTTAAAAAAAAAAACTTGAATGGTCTGAATGAGTTGCAATGGTTGGTGTTGGAATTTTTCAAATCGGTCGGGAAATGTGGAAGTAGTAACATCTTGAAATGAGAAATGGTATTACGGAATTCCTGGAATTTTGGGAAAAGCGGGATTTTTCTGAAAAATGATTAGTAGCATGAATGTCCTGAATGAGCTAAATTGGTTGGTGTTGGAATTGTTTAAATCGGTCAAGAAATATTGAAGTACTAATGGTATTGGGGAATTTCGGGAAAATCTGGAATTTTTTGGAAAATGTTAAAAAAAAACCTTGAACGGTCTGAATGAGTTGCAATGGTTGGTGTTGGAATTTTTCAAACCGGTCGGGAAATGTGGAAGTAGTAACATCTTGAAATGAGAAATGGTATTACGGAATTCCTGGAATTTTGGGAAAAGCGGGATTTTTTTGAAAAATGATTAGTAGCATGAATGTCCTGAATGAGCTGATTTGGTTGGTGTTGGAATTGTTTAAATCGGTCAAGAAATATCCAAGTACTAAAGGTATTAGGGAATTTCGGGAAAATCGGGAATTTTTTGGAAAATGGTAAAAAAACAAACTTGAATGGTCTGAATGAGTTGGAATGGTTGGTTTTAGAATTTTTCAAATCGGTCGAGAAATGTGGGAGTAGTAACATCTTGAAATGAAAAATGGTATTACGGAATTCCTGGAATTTTGGGAAAAGCGGGATTTTTTTGAAAAATGATTAGTAGCATGAATGTCCTGAATGAGCTGATTTGGTTGGTGTTAGAATTGTTTAAATCGGTTAAGAAATATTGAAGTACTAATGGCATTGGGGAATTTCGGGAAAATCTGGAATTTTTTGGAAAATGTTAAAAAAAACAAACTTGAATGGTCTGAATGAGTTGCAATGGTTGGTGTTGGAATTTTTCAAATCGGTCGGGAAATGTGGAAGTAGTAACATCTTGAAATGAGAAATGGTATTACGGAATTCCTGGAATTTTGGGAAAAGCTGGATTTTTTTGAAAAATGATTAGTAGCAAGAATGTCCTGAATGAGCTGATTGGTGTTGGAATTGTTTAAATCGGTCAAGAAATATTGAAGTACTAATGGTATTGGGGAATTTCGGGAAAATCTGGTATTTTTTGGAAAATGTTAAAAAAACAAACTTGAATGGTCTGAATGAGTTGCAATGGTTGGTGTTGGAATTTTTAAAATCGGTCGGGAAATGTGGAAGTAGTAACATCTTGAAATGAGAAATGGTATTACGGAATTCCTGGAATTTTGGGAAAAGCGGGATTTTTTTGAAAAATGATTAGTAGCAAGAATGTCCTGAATGAGCTGATTTGGTTGGTGTTGGAATTGTTTAAATCGGTCAAGAAATATTGAAGTACTAATGGTATTGGGGAATTTCGGGAAAATCGGGAATTTTTTGGAAAATGTTAAAAAAACAAACTTGAATGGTCTGAATGAGTTGCGATGGTTGGTGTTGGAATTTTTCAAATCGGTCGGGAAATGTGGACGTAGTAACATCTTGAAATGAGAAATGGTATTACGGAATTCCTGGAATTTTGGGAAAAGCGGGATTTTTTGGAAAAATTAGTAGCATGAATGTCCTGAATGGTTGGTGTTGGAATTGTTTAAATCGGTCAAGAAATATCGAAGTACTAAAGGTATTAGGGAATTTCGGGAAAATGGGGAATTTTTTGGAAAACGGTAAAAAAAAAACTTGAATGGTCTGAATGAGTTGGAATGGTTGGTTTTAGAATTTTTAAAATCGGTCGAGAAATGTGGAAGTAGTAACATCTTGAAATGAGAAATGGTATTAAGGAATTCCTGGAATTTTGGGAAAAGCAGGATTTTTTTGAAAAATGATTAGTAGCATGAATGTCCTGAATGGTTGGTGTTGGAATTGTTTAAATCGGTCAAGAAATATCGAAGTACTAAAGGTATTAGGGAATTTCGGGAAAATCTGGAATTTTTTGGAAAATGGTAAAACAAACAAACTTGAATGGTCTGAATGAGTTGGAATGGTTGGTTTTAGAATTTTTCAAATCGGTCGAGAAATGTGGGAGTATTAACATCTTGAAATGAGAAATGGTATTACGGGATTCCTGGAAATTCGGGAAAACCGGGAATTTTTCCAGTTCTGATTACGAGGAATGTTTTGACAATGGAACAGTTGAAGTGGGTTGACAAATGTGTTAGGAGTAGTCGCCAGAAAAAAAGGGTGGAAATAGGGCTTTAGAAAAGCAGGAATTTTGGAAAATCCTGGAATTTTTTGGAACTTGGAAAAAGTATACTTTGAATTTCCAGGATGGTGAAATGTGTTGAAGGTGGAATGGTTTGAATCGGTTAAAAAGTGTGGAAATGGTGGAAGTTTGGCCAATTAATTTTGAATGGCAAAAATGTCCAGGAAAACATGGAATTCTAGGAATTTGGGGAATTTTTCAAGGGAAATCCCACTATTTCCAAATAAGCAGAACAGTTTGAAGCTGGAGCGCTTTGAATCGGGTGAAAAATGTGGGAGTTGTGGAACTTTGAAAAATGTCCCATTCTTTACAAAGGGAATTCCAAGGAAATTTGGGAATTTCGGGAAAAGAAGGAATTTTTTTGGAAAATGCTAAATATTTTGAATGTTTTGAATGAGTTGAAATGTTTGGTGTTGGAATTTTTCAAATCGGTCGAGAATTGTTGATGTAGTAATATTTTTAATTGCGAAATGGTATTAGGGAAATCCTGGAATTTCGGGAATACCGGGAATTTTTCCAGTCAACAAAAATGTTTTTGTGATTAAGAGGAATGTTTGGACGGTGGAACGGTTGAAGTGGGATGAAAAATGTGGAAGGAGTAGTCGCCAGAAAAAAAAGGGTGGAAATAGGGCTTTAGAAAACCAGGAATTTTGGAAAATCCTGGAATTTTTTTTAACTTGAAAAAAGTATACTTTGAATTTTCAGGATGGTGAAATGTGTTGAAGGTGGAATGGTTTGAATCGGTTGACAAGTGTGGAAATGGTGCAAGTTTGGCCAATTCATTTTGAATGGCAAAAATGTCCTGGAAAACCTGGAATTCTGGGAATTTTTGGAATTTATCAAGGAAAATCCCGTGATTTTCGAATAGGCTGAACAGTTTGAAGTTGGAACGCTTTGAATCGGGTGAAAAATGTGGGAGTTGTGGAACTTTGAAAAATGTCCCATTCTTTACAATGGGAATTTCAGGGAAATTTGGGAATTTCGGGAAAAGCAGGATTTTTTAAAAAAATGCTAAATATGTTGAATGTTTTGAATGAGTTGAAATGGTTGGTGTTGGAATTTTTCAAATCGGTCGAGAAATGTTGAAGTAGTCACATTTTTAATTGAGAAATGGTATTAGGGAAATCCTGGAATTTCGGGAAAACCGGGAATTTTCCAGTCCAAAAAAATGTCTGGACGGTGGAACCGTTGAAGTGGGTTGAAAAATGTGGAAGGAGTAGTTGCCAGAAAAAAAAAGCGTGAAAAAAGTGTTTGAAAAAAATGGGAATTCCTGGAATTTTTTTTAATTTGGAAAAATGATAGTTTGAATTTGCAGGATCATTTTTCCAAGTTCACAAAAATTCCAGGAATTCCCACAATTCCCATTTTTTCAAACCCTTTTTTCACCCTTTTTTTCTGGCGACTACTCCTTCCACATTTTTCAACCCACTTCAACCGTTCCACCGTCCAAACATTCCTCTTAATCACGACAACCTTTTTTTTTAATGGAAAATTCCAGGTTTTCCCGAAATTCCAGGATTTTCCTAATACCATTTCTTAATTAAAAATATTACTACTTCAACATTTCTCGACCGATTTGAAAAATTCCAACACCAACCATTTCAAATCATTCAAAACATTCAAAAATATTTAGCATTTTCCAAAAAAATTCCTTCTTTTCCCGAAATTCCCAAATTTACTTGAAATTCCCATTGTAAAGAATGGGACATTTTTCAAAGTTCCACAACTCCCACATTTCACACCCGATTCAAAGCGTTCCAACTTCAAACTGTTCAGCCTATTCGGGAATTGCGGGATTTCCCTTGACAAATTCCAAAATTCCTACAATTCCAGGTTTTCCAGGACATTTTTGCCATTCAAACTTAATTGGCCAAACTTCCACCATTTCCACATTTTTCAGCCTATTCAAACCATTCCACCTTCAACATATTCCACCATCCTGGAAATTCAAAGTATACTTTTTCCAAGTTCAAAAAAATTCCAGGATTTTCCAAAATACCTGGTTTTCTAAAGCCCTATTTACACCCTTTTTTCCTGGCGACTACTCCTTTCACATTTTTCAACCCACTTCAACCGTTCTACTGTCCAAACATTCCTCTTAATCACAACAACATTTTTTTTGACTGGAAAATTCCCGGTTTTCTCGAAATTCCAGGATTCCTTTAATACCATTTCGCAATTAAAAATGTTACTACGTCAACATTTCTTGACCGATTAGAAAAATTCCAACACCGACCATTTTAACACATTAAAAAAATTCAAAATATTTAGCATTCTCCCAAAAATTCCTGCTTTTCCCGAAATTCCCAAATTTCCTTGAAATTCCCATTGTAAAGAATGGGACATTTTTCAAAGTTCCACAACTCCCACATTTTTCACTCGATTCAAAGCGTTCCAACTTCAAACTGTTCAGCTTATTTGGGAATAGCAGGATTTCCCTTGACGCATTCCAAAAATGTTCAGATTTCCCAGAATTCTGTGTTTTCCGGGACATTTTTCCCATTCAAAATGAATTGGCCATTGTTTGGACGGTGGAACGGTTGAAGTGGGTTAAAAAATGTTGAAGGGGTAGTCGCCAGAAAAAAAGGGTGAAAAAAGTGTTTGAAAAAAATGGGAATTCTGGGATTGAACTTGGAAAAATTATAGTTTGAATTTCCAGGATGGTGGAATGTGTTGAAGGTAGAATAGTTTGAATAGGTTGAAAAATGTGGAAATGGTGGAAGTGTGAAAAATGGCCAATTCATTTTGAATGGGAAAAATGTCCCAGAAAACATGTAATTCTGGGAAATTTGGAAATTTTGGGAATTTGTCAAGGGAAAGCCCACGATTCCCCAAAAGGCTGAACAGTTTGAAGTTGGAATGCTTTGAATCGGATGAAAAATGCGGCAGTTGTGAAACTTTGAAAAATGTCCCATTCTTTACAATGGGAATTTCAAGGAAATTTGGGAATTTCGGGAAAAACAGGAATTTTTTGGAAAATGCTAAATATTTGGAATGTTTTGAATGAGTTGAAGTGTTTGGAATTTTTCAAATCGGTCGAAAAATGTTGAAGTAGTAACATTTTTAATTGCAAAATGGTATAAGGGAAATCCTGGAAATTCAGGAAAACCGGGAATTTTCCAGTCAAAAGAAATGTTGTCGTGAATAAGAGGAATGTTTGGACGGTGGAACAGTTGAAGTGGGTTAAAAGATGTGAAAGGGGTAGTCGCCAGAAAAAAAGGGTGAAAAAAGTGTTTGAAAAAAATGGGAATTCCTGGAAATTTTTTTACTTGTAAAAATGATAGTTTGAATTTCCAGGATGAGTGGAATGTGTTGAAGGTGGAATGGTTTGAATGGGTTGAAAAATGTGGAAATGGTGGAAGTTTGAAAAATTGCCAATTCATTTTGAATGGGAAAAATGTCCCGGAAAACATGGAATTCTGGGAAATATGGAAATTTTTGGAATTTGTCAAGGGAAATCCCGCTATTCCCGATAAAGATGAACAGTTTGAAGCTGGAACAGTTTGAATCGGGTGAAAAATGTGGGAGTTGTGGAACTTTGAAAAATGTCCCATTCTTTACAATGGGCATTTCAAGGAAATTTAGGAATTTCGGGAAAAGGAGGAATTTTTTTGAAAATGCTAATTATTTTGAATGTTTTGAAATGGTTGGTGTTGGAATTTTTAAAATCGGTTAAGAAATGTTGAAGTAGTAACATTTTTAATTGCGAAATGGTATTAGGGAAATCCTGGAATTTCGGGAAAACCGGGAATTTTCCAGTTAAAAGCCAATGTTGTCGTGATTAAGAGGAATGTTTGGACGATGGAACGGTTGAAGTGGGTTGAAAAATGTTGAAGGGGTAGTTGCCAGAAAAAAGGGGGAAAAAAGGGTTTGAAAAAATGGGAATTCTGGGAATTCCTGGAATTTTTGTGAACTTGGAAGATGATAGTTTGAATTTCCAGAATGAGTGGAATGTGTTGAAGGTGGAATGATTTGAAAAGGTTGGAATATGTGGAAATGGTGGAAGTTTGAAAAATGGCCAATTTATTTTGAATGGGAAAAATGTCCCGGAAAACATGGAATTCTGGGAAATTTGGAAATTTTGGGAATTTTTCAAGGGAAAGCCCACGATTCCCCAATAGGCTGAACAGTTTGAAGTTGGAACGCTTTGAATCGGATGAAAAATGTGGCAGTTGTGAAACTTTGAAAAATGTCCCATTCTTTACAATGGGAATTTCAAGGAAAATTGGGAATTTCGGGAAAAACAGGAATTTTTTGGAAAATGCTAAATATTTGGAATGTTTTGAATGAGTTGAAGTGGTTGGAATTTTTCAAATCGGTCGAAAAATGTTGAAGTAGAAACATTTTTAATTGCAAAATGGTATAAGGGAAATCCTGGAAATTCGGGGAAACCGGGAATTTTCCAGTAAAAAAAAATGTTGTCGTGATTAAGAGGAATGTTTGGACGGTGGAACGGTTGAAGTGAGTTGAAAAATGTGGAAGGGGTAGTCGCCAGAATAAAAGGGGGAAAAAAGGGTTTGAAAAAATGGGAATTCCTGGAATTTTTTTGAACTTGAAAACATGATAGTTTGAATTTCCAGGATGAGTGGAATGTGTTGAAGGTAGAATGGTTTGAATAGGTTGAAAAATGTGGAAACGGTGGAAATATGAAAAAGGGCCAATTCATTTTGAATGGGAACAATGTCCGGGAAAACATGGAATTCTGGGAAATTTGGAAATTTTTTGAATTTTTGTTAAGGGAAAGCCCGCGATTCCCGAATAGGCTGAACAGTTTGAAGTTGGAATGCTTTGAATCGGATGAAAAATGTGGCAGTTGTGAAACTTTGAAAAATGTCCCATTCTTTACAATGGGAATTTCAAGGAAAATTGGGAATTTCGGGAATTTTTTGGAAAATGCTAAATATTTGGAATGTTTTGAATGAGTTGAAGTGGTTGGAATTTTTCAAATCGGTCGAAAAATGTTGAAGTAGTAACATTTTTAATTGCAAAATGGTATAAGGGAAATCCTGGAAATTCGGGAAAACCGGGAATTTTCCAGTCAAAAAAAATGTTGTTGTGATTAAGAGGAATGTTTGGACGGTGGAACGGTTGAAGTGGGTTGAAACATGTTGAAGGGGTAGTCGCCAGAATAAAAGGGTGAAAAAAGGGTTTGAATAAATGGAAATTCCTGGAATTTTTTTGAACTTGAAAAAATGATAGTTTGAATTTCCAGGATGAGTGGAATGTGTTGAAGGTTGAATGGTTTTAATGGGTTGAAAAATGTGGAAATGGTGGAAGTTTGAAAAATGGCCAATTAATTTTGAATGGGAACAATGTCCGGGAAAACATGGAATTCTGGGAAATTTGGAAATTTTTTGAATTTTTGTCAAGGGAAAGCCCTGTGATTCCCGAATAGGCTGAACAGTTTGAAGTTGGAATGTTTTGTATCGGATGAAAAATGTGGCAGTTGTGAAACTTTGAAAAATGTCCCATTCTTTACAATGGGAATTTCAAGGAAATTTGGGAATTTCGGGAAAAACAGGAATTTTTTGGAAAATGCTAAATATTTGGAATGTTTTGAATGAGTTGAAGTGGTTGGAATTTTTCAAATCGGTGGAAAAATGTTGAAGTAGTAACATTTTTAATTGCAAAATGGTATAAGGGAAATCCTGGAAATTCGGAAAAACCGGGAATTTTCCAGTCAAAAAAAATGTTGTTGTGTTTAAGAGGAATGTTTGGACGGTGGAACGGTTGAAGTGGGTTAAAAAATGTTGAAGGGGTAGTCGCCAGAAAAAAAGGGTGAAAAAAGCGTTAAAAAAAAATCGGAATTCCTGGAAAAAAAATTTACTTTTAAAAATGATAGTTTGAATTTCCAGGATGAGTGGAATGTGTTGAAGGTGGAATGGTTTTAATGGGTTGAAACATGTGGAAATGGTGGAAGTTTAAAAAATTACCAATTCATTTTGAATGGGAAAAATGTCCCGGAAAACATGGAATTCTGGGAAATTTGGAAATTTTGAGAATTTGTCAAGGGAAAGCCCGCGATTCCCGAATAGGCTGAACAGTTTGAAGTTGTAATGCTTTGAATCGGATGAAAAATGTGGCAGTTGTGAAACTTTGAAAAATGTCCCATTCTTTACAATGGGAATTTCAAGGAAAATTGGGAATTTCGGGAAAAACAGGAATTTTTTGGAAAATGCTAAATATTTGGAATGTTTTGAATGAGTTGAAGTGGTTGGAATTTTTCAAATCGGTCGAAAAATGTTGAAGTAGTAACATTTTTGATTGCAAAATGGTATAAGGGAAATCCTGGAAATTCGGGAAAACCGGGAATTTTCCAGTCAAAAAAAATGTTGTCGTGATTAAGAGGAATGTTTGGACGGTGGAACGGTTGAAGTGGGTTAAAAAATGTTGAAGGGGTAGTCGCCAGAATAAAAGGGTGAAAAAAGGGTTTGAAAAAATGGGAATTCCTGGAATTTTTTTTAACTTGAAAAAATGATAGTTTGAATGTCCAGGATGAGTGTAATGTGTTGAAGGTAGAATAGTTTGAATAGGTTGAAAAATGTGGAAACGGTGGAAATATGAAAAATGGCCAATTCATTTTGAATGGGAACAATGTCCCGGAAAACATGGAATTCTGGGAAATTTGGAAATTTTTGGAATTTTTGTCAAGGGAAAGCCCGCGATTCCCGAATAGGCTGAACAGTTTGAAGTTGTAACGCTTTGAATCGGGTGAAAAATGTGGAAGGTAGAGCGCGCCAAAATGTGCAGAAGAAGAATAAGAATGAATGTTGGTGTGGAAAAACATGTCATTGTGTGAATGTTGTGCAGCGTTCACACAATGTCCACTACAGAGGACGCCGCGTGCGCACGCAGGAGCGTGAAGAGCAAAGAGCAGGAAGTTGAGGAAGTAGAAGAGAATAAACACAACTCCATTGTCCTGCGAGCGCCGTCCTGAGAGAAGGGCGCTGCTGAGGAGGTCGTTGGAGGTTGACGTGATGAGACACTTGCTACCTCCCCCACTCTCTTCTAGCAATGCATGCTGGGACATTATTTCCCCAAACACAACAACAACAACAACAACACACACGGTTGCTTCCTGCTCAACCACAATCTTGCCTTATTCCCTTGATGGTCCGACACACGCACACATACACACACACACACACACACACACACACACACACACGCACACACACACGCACACACACACACACATACACACACACACACACACACACACACACACACACACACAGTAGTAACATGTGCATAATTCAAAGATGCAAACACTCACCCTCCTGCTCACTGTTCCTCTACTCTCTGCTCCTCTGTGACTCTCCTCTCTCTCTCTCTCTCTCTCTCTCTCTCTCGCTCTCTCTCTCCCCTCAGCCTTGCAGCTGCCGTACGGTCACGTGACCTCCTTTCTATTCACCCCCCCTCCTCCTCCTCCTCCCCCTTGTCCTCCCCCCTCTCCATCCATCACCCTCCTCCTCCTCCTCCTCCTCCTCCCTGTCACTCGTTATAGCTTTCCAGTTTCTCTCCTTAGCTGTCTCAAAGTGTTCTCTCTTCTCTCCTCATCCTTCCTTCCTTTCGGTGTGTGTGTGTGTGTGTGTGTTTTTGTATTTCTACCCTTCCTGAGACACCAAGAAGGAAAAGTATCTTCCATATGAGGAGGTGTGAACAAGTGATGACATGAATCACGGTCCCCAATTACATCTCCCTGACCACCTGAGGGCACCACAGACTGTGGATGCTTTTAAAAAAGGCTTAAAAGCCATTCTTTTTTTTTTAAAAAGCCTTTTTTTTATTTTTTAGATATATGCATACTATTTATAGCTATTTGGCTATTCTAGTTTTTATTTTTATTTATTTCTTTATTATCTTTTAATTTTTTAAAATTTTTTAAAATTTGTATTATTATTTTTTTTTTTTTTTTTTTTTTTTACTATACTGTAGTACTTTGAGATTGTATACTCCATATAAAGTGTTTTTTTTACAAATAAACTCTATTATTATTATTATTATTGCATCTAATAGAGAGCCAAACACTAGAGTCCGTGAACATTGCTACAAAGTCAGGTGCAAATGGCAGCAATACCGTATTTTTCGGACTATAAGTCGCAGTCTTTGCGACTTATACTCAGGAGCGACTTATGTGTGAAATTATTAACACATTAGCGTAAAATATCAAATAATATTATTTAGCTCATTCACGTAAGAGACTAGACGTATAAGATTTCCTGAGGGCACCACAGACTGTGGATGCTTTTAAAAAAGGCTTAAAAGCCATTCTTTTTTTTCAAAAAAGCCTTTTTTTTTTTTTTTAGATATATGCATACTATTTATAGCTATTTGACTATTCTAGTTTTTATTTTTATTTATTTCTTTATTATCTTTTAATTTAATTTTTTTTTTTTTATTTGTATTATTATTATTTTATTTATTTATTTTATTTTTTTACTATACTGTAGTACTTTGAGTTTGTATACTCAATATAAAGTGGTTTTTACAAATAAACTCTATTATTATTATTATTATTGCATCTAATAGAGAGCCAAACACTAGAGTCCGTGAACATTGTTCCAAAGTCAGGTGCAAAAGGCAGCAATACCGTATTTTTCGGACTATAAGTCGCAGTTTTTGCGACTTATACTCAGGAGCGACTTATGTGTGAAATTATTAATACATTAGCGTAAAATATCAAATAATATTATTTAGCTCATTCACGTAAGAGACTAGACGTATAAGATTTCCTGAGGGCACCACAGACTGTGGATGCTTTTAAAAAAGGCTTAAAAGCCATTCTTTTTTTTTTTTAAAAAAGCCTTTTATTTTTATTTTTTAGATATATGCATACTATTTATAGCTATTTGGCTCTTCTAGTTTTTATTTTTATTTATTTCTTTATTATCTTTTAATTTTTTAATTTTTTTTAATTTGTATTATTATTATTTTATTTTATTTTTTTATTTTTTTTTACTATACTGCAGTACTTTGAGATTGTATACTCAATATAAAGTGGTTTTTACAAATAAACTCTATTATTATTATTATTATTATTGCATCTAATAGAGAGCCAAACACTAGAGTCCATGAACATTGCTCCAAAGTCAGGATTTTTTTTGGTTGATTGTAAACATTGACAGGTGCAAAAGGCAGCAATACCGTATTTTTTGGACTATAAGTCGCAGTTTTTGCGACTTATACTCAGGAGCGACTTATGTGTGAAATTATTAACACATTAGCGTAAAATATCAAATAATATTATTTAGCTCATTCACGTAAGAGACTAGACGTATAAGATTTCCTGAGGGCACCACAGACTGTGGATGCTTTTAAAAAAGGCTTAAAAGCCATTCTTTTTTTTTTTAAAAAGCCTTTTTTATTTTTTATTTTAGATATATTCATACTATTTATAGCTATATGGCTATTCTAGTTTTTATTTTTATTTATTTCTTTATTATCTTTTAATTTTTTAAAACATTTTTTTATTTGTATTATTATTATTTTATTTTATTTTATTATTTTTTTTCTATACTGTAGTACTTTGAGATTGTATACTCAATATAAAGTGGTTTTTACAAATAAACTCTATTATTATTATTATTATTGCATCTAATAGAGAGCCAAACACTAGAGTGCGTGAACATTGCTCCAAAGTCAGGATTTTTTTTGGTTGATTGTAAACATTGACAGGTGCAAAAGGCAGCAATACCGTATTTTTCGGACTGTAAGTCGCAGTTTTTGCGACTTATACTCAGGAGCGACTTATGTGTGAAATTCTCAACACATTAGCGTAAAATATCAAATAATATTATTTAGCTCATTCACGTAAGAGACTAGACGTATAAGATTTCCTGAGGGCACCACAGACTGTGGATGCTTTTAAAAAAGGCTTAAAAGCCATTCTTTTTTTTTTTAAAAAGCCTTTTTTTTTTTTTTTTTAGATATATGCATACTATTTATAGCTATTTGGCTATTTTAGTTTTTATTTTTATTTATTTCTTTATTATCTTTTAATTTTTTAAAACATTTTTTTATTTGTATTAGTATTATTATTTTTTATTTTTTTTATTTTTTACTATACTGTAGTACTTCGAGATTGTATACTCAATATACAGTGGTTTTTACAAATAAACTATATTATTATTAACATTATTGCATCTAATAGAGAGCCAAGCACTAGAGTCCGTGAACATTGCTCCAAAGTCAGGATTTTTTTTGGTTGATTGTAAACATTGACAGGTGCAAAAGGCAGCAATACCGTATTTTTCGGACTATAAGTCGCAGTTTTTGCGACTTATACTCAGGAGCGACTTATGTGTGAAATTATTAACACATTAGCGTAAAACATCAAATAATATTATTTAGCTCATTCACGTAAGAGACTAGACGTATAAGATTTCCTGAGGGCACCACAGACTGTGGATGCTTTTAAAAAAGGCTTAAAAGCCATTCTTTTTTTCTTAAAAAGCCTTTTTTTTTTTTTTTTTTAGATATATGCATACTATTTATAGCTATTTGGCTATTCTAGTTTTTATTTTTATTTATTTCTTTATTATCTTTTAATTTTTTTAAAAACATTTTTATTTGTATTATTATTATTTTATTTTATTTTTTATTTTTATTTTTGTTTACTATACTGTAGTACTTTGAGATTGTATACTCAATATAAAGTGTTTTTTTTTTTTTTTTTACAAATAAACTCTATTATTATTATTATTATTATTGCATCTAATAGAGAGCCAAACACTAGAGTCCGTGAACATTGCTCCAAAGTCAGGATTTTTTTTGGTTGATTGTAAACATTGACAGGTGCAAAAGGCAGCAATACCGTATTTTTCGGACTATAAGTCGCAGTTTTTTTTCACAGTTTGGCCGGGGGTGTGACTTATACTCAGGAGCGACTTATGTGTGAAATTATTTACACATTACCGTAAAATATCAAATAATATTATTTAGCTCATTCACGTAAGAGACTAGACGTATAAGATTTCATGGGATTTAGCGATTAGGAGTGAAAGATTGTAAATAGTAGCATTAGCTTCGAGTGCGACTTGTTTTCCGTTTTTTTGTACAACTTTGATATTTTGAGGAATACATCATGTTCCTACCTGCACGCCTTGTCCGGAGCGGTCGGTCTGCATTCCGGGAGAACGAACCCCGCAGTAAGCTGCGAAAACCTCGTCGTGACAACGCTACTAAGACTATAGTGGCGATTAACGGTTAGCTTCTACAGCCGGGTTGCCCAAAGTGCGGCACAGGGGCCATCTGTGGTCCCTGACTCCTTTGTCATCGACCTTAACCACGTTACATAAAACAAAAAAACAGAGATCTCATTTGCACCCCCTGGTGGTGAAATCTGTCAAAACTAGGGTGGTCCCAAAAAGGTGGGATTTCTCAAATTGACTGTGTGTCGCTTTTAAAAGTGCTCCCCATCTGGCCAACATATGAAATAACAAGTGTATGTAAGAAATTGGCCAAAATTAATTAAAAAAAAGTAAAATAAATATATATGTAGAGACATACTGTAATAACTTGAAGTAAATAATGAAGATTAAAAAACTATTACAAACAAAAAATGAAACAACAAAACAATTATGAAAAGCCTACCTTTTTTATATTTGCATAGTATGTATATATTATTAATGTTGTAAATACAAATCTTTATATATCTAGAAAGGGTGGTCTTAGGGAGGCATTTTTTTCAAGAAGGTAACAAATACAAGAATGTGCATGTGTGTGTGTGTGTGTGTGTGTGCGTGTGTGTGTGTGTGTGTGTGTGTGTGTGTGTGTGTTAACCCCATCCATCACTGTCTCTCATCCAGGATATGGATGGAGGGGTTGGGGTGGGGGGTAGGGGGAGGGGGAGGCTGGTTGGCTCCTGACACTGACCTTTCACCCGTCACCTCCGACCTTTGCTGCCCCAGCCAGCAGGAGGTCAGGCGGACAAAAACACAACCCTGTGCACAAAGTGGGACGTTGAGTTGCCTTTAGGAATGTCTTGTTTTTGTTTTGTTTTTTTAATTAATCAGACCAACAAAATAATACACAATAATACCCTATATAAATAAACATTGATTGATTGATAATAAAACAATTCCAAAACCAAAGCCTGCCCAGCAACGTTCAGAATAGCAATCAACGGAGCAATTGAGAGGACACACAAACATGACTCAAAACAATCCAACGTAGTCAAACAAAAATGAATAATATCAACAACAGTATCAATATTAATAATAATTCCAACATAGCAGTGATTAATAATCCCTCATTGACATTATCATCACTGCTATTTATAAAAAACAACAACATAAAAACATTAAAAAAACAACAATATTGTGACAGTAACTTACACTTGCATCACATCTCATAAGCTTGACAACACATTGTGTCCAATATTTACCACAAAGATAAAATAAGTCATATTTTAGGTTCATTTAATTGTTAAAACTAATTTAAATAATGGATCCCATATTCCAATATATGACTCAATATTATCTCAACTAAATGCAGTTTTTTCTACTGATATCATCTCCATAGCTTGTGTGCACTAGTCAGTATTTACTATGTGTGTATACCAGTCAGTATTTACTATGTGTGTATACCAGTCAGTATTTACTATGTGTGTATACCAGTCAGTATTTATTATATGTGTATACCAGTCAGTATGTAATATGTGTGTATACCAGTCAGTATTCATTGTGTGTGTAAACCAGTCAAGATTTTTTATGTGTATATACCATCCAGTATTTATTATGTGTGTATACCAGTCAGTATTCATTGTGTGTGTAAACCAGTCAGTATTTATTATGTGTATATACCATTCAGTATTTATTATGTGTGTATACCAGTCAGTATTCATTGTGTGTGTAAACCAGTCAATATTTATTATGTGTAT
The DNA here is from genome assembly GCF_033978785.1 of Entelurus aequoreus. Classification (NCBI taxonomy): domain Eukaryota; kingdom Metazoa; phylum Chordata; class Actinopteri; order Syngnathiformes; family Syngnathidae; genus Entelurus; species Entelurus aequoreus. Next base: position 5,632,321 of record NC_084733.1, on the reverse strand, counting down.
ATACCATTCAGTATTTATTATGTGTGTATACCAGTCAGTATTAATTATGTGTGTAAACCGGTCAGTATTTATTATGTGTATATACCATTCAGTATTTATTATGTGTGTATACAGTCAGTATTTATTATGTGTGTATACCAGTCAGTATTTATTATGTGTGTATACCAGTCAGTATTTATTATGTGTGTATACCAGTCAGTATTTATTATGTGTGTAAACCAGTCAGTATTTATTATGTGTGTATACCAGTCAGTATTTATTATGTGTGTATACCAGTCAGTATTAATTATGTGTGTACACCAGTCAGTATTTATTATGTGTGTATACCAGTCAGTATTAATTATGTGTGTATACCAGTCAGTACTTACTATGTGTGTATACCAGTCAGTATTTATTATGTGTGTATACCAGTCAGTATTTACTATGTGTCTATATCAGTCAGTATGTATTATGTGTGTATACCAGTCAGTATGTATTATGTGTGTATACCAGTCAGTATTTATTATGTGTGTATACCAGTCAGTATTTATTATGTGTGTATACCAGTCAGTATTTATTATGTGTATATACCATTCAGTATTTATTATGTGTGTATACCAGTCAGTATTTATTATGTGTGTATACCAGTCAGTATTTATTGTGTGTGTAAACCATTCAGTATTTATTATGTGTGTATACCAGTCTGTATTTATTATGTGTGTATACCAGTCAGTATTAATTATGTGTGTATACCAGTCAGTATTTATTATGTGTGTATACCAGTCAGTATTAATTATGTGTGTATACCATTCAGTATTTATTATGTGTGTATACCAGTCAGTACTTACTATGTGTGTATACCAGTCAGTATTTATTATGTGTGTATGCCAGTCAGTACTTACTATGTGTGTATACCAGTCAGTATGTATTATGTGTGTATACCAGTCAGTATGTATTATTAAGTACACCAGTCAGTATTTATTATGTGTGCATAACAGTCAGTATTTATTATGTGTGTATACCAGTCAGTATTTATTATGTGTGTATACCAGTCAGTATCTATTATGTGTGTATATCAGTCACTATTTATTATATGTGTATACCAGTCAGTATTTATTATGTGTGTATACCAGTCAGTATTTATTATGTGTGTATGCCAGTCAGTATTTATTATGTGTGCATACCAGTCAGTATGTATTATGTGTGTATACCAGTCAGTATTTATTATATGTATATACCAGTCAGTATTTATTATGTGTGTAAACCAGTCAGTATTTATTATGTGTGTATACCAGTCAGTATCTATTATGTGTGCATACCAGTCAGTATTTATTATGTGTGTATACCAGTCAGTATTCATTATGTGTGTATACCAACCAGTATTTATTATGTGTGTATACCAGTCAGTATTTACTATGTGTGTATGCCAGTCAGTATTTATTATGTGTGCATACCAGTCAGTATGTATTATGTGTGTATACCAGTCAGTATTTATTATATGTATATACCAGTCAGTATTTATTATGTGTGTAAACCAGTCAGTATTTATTATGTGTGTATACCAGTCAGTATCTATTATGTGTGCATACCAGTCAGTATTTATTATGTGTGTATACCATTCAGTATTCATTATGTGTGTATACCAACCAGTATTTATTATGTGTGTATACCAGTCAGTATTTACTATGTGTGTATACCAGTCAGTATTAATTATGTGTGTATACCAGTCAGTATGAATTATGTGTGTACACCAGTCAGTATTTATTATGTGTGTATACCAGTCAGTATTTATTATGTGTGTATACCAGTCAGTATTCATTATGTGTGCATACCAGTCAGTATTTATTATGTGTATATACCAGTCAGTATTTATTATGTATTTATACCAGTCAGTATTTATTATGTGTGTATATCAGTCAGTATTTATTATGTTTGTATACCAGTCAGTATTTATTATGTGTGTATACCAGTCAGTATTTATTATGTTTGTATACCAGTCAGTATTTATTATGTGTGTATACCAGTCAGTATTTATTATGTGTGTATACCAGTCAGTATTCATTATGTGTGTATACCAGTCAGTATTTATTATGTGTGTATACCAGTCAGTATTTATTATGTGTGTATACCAGTCAGTATTTATAATGTGTATATACCAGTCAGTAATAGCAGGTCTTCTAGTCATATTTAGGCACAGCAACCACAAAAGAACACAAACTAATGCCATCTCTTGGCCTTTCTTTACGTTTAGTTCTGCTCTCAAACGAATCAAACGTGCAAACATTTTACAAAGTGATCACCGCAGACACGAGCATGGTCCGATTGTATTCCACAAGATGACGAAAGTGATATTTTTAAGAGACGTTTCCTTTTATTTCCTGACTTTATTACCTTTATGAACCACTTATTTCAGAACTCTATGAAAGGTCTTTCTAGCTCTCTATTTTGAACGACTGGAACACCCAAGAACAGAACAGCAATACCACATTTTCTGATCAAACTCTACACTCACTCTCACTTGTTTTAATGCTACGCTCAAACTGCTTGGTCATCGTGGGGATTAAGCCGCCAAGAAGAAAAACGGATGTGACGTCACATGCAACCCAGCTTTAGACTTTTTTCTACAGGCCTCCAATTTTTACTTTTTAAGGTCAAGGCAAGTGTTGCCTTAAAGGAGGGCTTTTATTTTAGGGCACCAAGGCAAGTTATTAGGGCAACAAGGCAAACATTATTTTCTTTCCAGGCAAGGGCTCCAAAGCATGCATATATATATATATATATATATATATATATATATATATATATATATATATATATATATATATATATATATATATATATATATATATATATATATATATATATATATATAATGTTGAAAGATGGCACCTGATGGCCATAAGACGTAACTGCACTTTTTGTCCATATAGATAAAAATAGTGTTCATGTATGAGATCTAGGCCTGCTCATTATGGCCAAAGTAATAATTAAGATTATATTTATCAATATTGAAATCATGACTGGTATACACACATAATAAATACTGATTATGTAATGTAATACCATCATGTCATTTGTAATGTCTAGTAAAAAGACTATAGATAAACATTATCCATATATCTAAAGACAAAAATTTGTTTTTTTGTTCATTAATAGTTAAGTATCAAGGTGTCATCTTTTTATAATTACATGATACCTTTATTTCAATTTTTTACATTTTGATAGAGAGAGGTATTTTTTTACCTTATGTACTAATACATGTACACGCTGTATCGGGACGGATGCATTAACGATTTGAGCAGAAATATGTCGTATAGAAATTAACTATACACAATAAAACATGGACAAAATGCTGTGTCACATGAATGCTTTTTTTTTAAAGTAATACATTTGAGACATAAAAAAAACCTGGTGTTTACTTTTTGATGTCAACATAAAACACAAAGCAGTTTGGCTAATGAAGATGAAGTCTAATAAACAAGCTTTGATCTTCTCTAACAACACCCCCTAGTGGTTCAGTACAACTGTTTGGCCAACAAAAATAAAATACAACCTCTCACATCGAATACACAATCTTCACAGCCTGCGTTCAATTGGATGAGCCATAAACAGGTTGTGACAACGTTCACCACACATCACCTGCTGCATGTTTCCTCACATCATTAACTCTCAGTCACAGCAGCTGATGGACGCTGTATTGAGAAAATAAAAGTAACATAAAATAGTTTTTTGTATACCTTTTAGTGTGTGGACAATATTGTCCACACCTGTCTCCATCTAAACACAGCAGTGTGCTCTTAAAGACACGGCGGGAAGCGAGGGAAAATGAGGTTAAACCAAGCGCTTGGCTCCGTTTACTCCGAGGGGAAATCTCCCGAGCAAAGTCCGTGGAGTTAGTCCGCCATGATTATCAAGCCAAACGAGGCTAGTGCGCATGCGCCTGACTTCCTGTTGCCTAAAATGCATTAATAAATGCAGTTTTTTCTGAATTAAAAAAGTTAGACGGTATTACTAACCGTCGGGAATTTTATCGTGAATTATCATTAGACCGTTTACTGTTACATTGATTGGAAATAAAGCAGGTGTCTTTCAGTGTAATAACAACACCATGTACAAAAGGCATCATATTTCTGGGCTTTTATTTCTTCTTCAACAAATTACAATTTGCTAGGGGTATAAATAATTTTGGGCTTTACTGTATATAAATAAAATAAATGTGAAAAAAAAAGAAATAAAATACATAATAAAATGGATGTACAACCAAAGTTCCCTCTAAGGTGCGCACCTGTGCACACCTACGGCATGCACAAAATCAAATTAAAAAATAAGCGCATAACAATTTTCAACGTGACAAGCGGCCACAACAGAGAAAACAGTTTTGGTCTTGACTGTTAAGTTATTGTAACGTCTGTCGAGATGCTTAAAGGAGGACATGAATTCCATCCATCCATCACTTTATTGAGCAAAACTCTTTATTGTCGCCATTAACACATGACCAAAACATTGGTAAAACATTTCTATCTAGCAAAACTGCTAATTTTCTGCCGTATCAACAGCACCCGCTCGCTCATTCTCACTTGCGCCAACACATGCACACGTAGCACTTAGCCAGTGATGCGTTTAAGGCCACACAAAAAGTCGGACGACTCCAACACCACACATAATGTGTAATTCCAGGTCGTTACACTATGATTTACCAATCAAATGTGTGCTTATTCTACTGTCACATATGAAGAATTTTTAATTTATAAATATTAATCATGAAACACTGTTATTATAATAAAGAAATACTAATGAAAATATATATTTTAGAAAACAGAAAGTTACACATAATTTCTTGCTTACATCTCATTGTGCAACATGTGAACGTTTTAATGGGAACTAAATGCCATATCTGAAAGGGGTACAAATTATTTCCAAAGCAGGACCCCCACCCAGACATACAATACTAATACACAGCTCATGAAAAACAATATTTTTTGTTATTATCATTGTAAGTGGGCCAAACACCACACATAATGTGTAATTCCAGGTCGTTACACTATGATTTACCTATCAAATGTGTGCTTATTCCACTGTCACATATTAAGAATTTCAATTTATAAATATTAATCATGAAACACTGTTATTATAATAAAGAAATACTAATAAAAATATATATTTTTGAAAGCAGAAAGTTACACATAATTTCTTGCTTACATGTCATTGTGCAACATGTGGACGTTTTAATGGGAACTAAATGCGATATCTGAAAGGGGTACAAATTATTTCCAAAGCAGGACCCCCACCCATACAAACAATATGAATACACAGCTCATGAAAAACAATATTTTTTTGTTATTGTCATTGTAAGTGGGCCAAACACCACACATAATGTGTAATTCCAGGTCGTTACACTATGATTTACCAATCAAATGTGTGCAAATTCTACTGTAATTTATTAAGAATCTTAATTAATAAATATTAATCATTAAATGATGTTATGATATTAAAGAAATATAAATACAAATATATATTTTAAAAACAGAAATTTACAGCAATGTACACATAACCCCATGCTTACATTTCATTGTGCAAAATGTGAACGTTTAAATGGGAACTAAATGCGATATCTGAAAGGGGTACAAATTATTTCCAAAGCAAGACCCCCACCCAAACATACAAAACTAGTACACAGCTCATGAAAAAACTATATTTTTTGTTATTATCATTGTAAGTGGGCCAAACACCACACATAATGTGTAATTCCAGGTTGTTACACTATGATTTACCAATCAAATGTGTGCTTATTCTACTGTCATTTATTAAGAATCTTAATGAATAAATATTAATCATGAAATTATGTTATTATATTAAAGAAATACTAATAAAAATATATATTTTAGAAACAGAAAGTTACACATAATTTCTTGCTTACATCTCATTGTGCAACATGTGAACATTTTAATGGGAACTAAATGCAATATCTGAAAGGGGTACAAATTATTTCCAAAGCAGGACCCCCACCCATACAAACAATATGAATACACAGCTCATGAAAAACAATATTTTTTTGTTATTATCATTGTAAGTGGGCCAAACACCACACATAATGTGTAATTCCAGGTCGTTACACTATGATTTACCTATCAAATGTGTGCTTATTCTACTGTCATTTATTAAGAATTTTAATTTATAAATATTAATCATGAAACACTGTTATTACAATAAAGAAATACTAATAAAAATATATATTTTAGAAAACAAAGTTACACATAATTTCTTGCTTACATCTCATTGTGCAACATGTGAACATTTTAATGGGAACTAAATGCGATATCTGAAAGGGGTACAAATTATTTCCAAAGCAGGACCCCCACCCATACAAACAATATGAATACACAGCTCATGAAAAACAATATTTTTTTGTTATTGTCATTGTAAGTGGGCCAAACACCACACATAATGTGTAATTCCAGGTCGTTACACTATGATTTACCTATCAAATGTGTGCTTATTCCACTGTCACATATTAAGAATTTCAATTTATAAATATTAATCATGAAACACTGTTATTATAATAAAGAAATACTAATAAAAATATATATTTTAGAAACAGAAAGTTACACATAATTTCTTGCTTACATCTCATTGTGCAACATGTGAACATTTTAATGGGAACTAAATGCGATATCTGAAAGGGGTACAAATTATTTCCAAAGCAGGACCCCCACCCATACAAACAATATGAATACACAGCTCATGAAAAACAATATTT